>NC_057775.1:13881611-14181611 GCF_014825855.1 Bombus pyrosoma | reverse complement strand
TAGATGTTAATTCTAAGATATCAATCGAAATTATTTTTCATTTACTGAATATATTCACTATCATAAATGTTCCGAAACTGTGACAGATTTTAAGCAACTTGTTAAAAAAGTTAATAAGTTGGAGCACTGCTATTTATAGGCCACCTATAGGTCAAAGTATCGAAAGTTTACTCAAGCAGTTAATGTCAAAAAATATCTACTTTGGTACTTCTCCGCTAATTATCTCTCCGTAACAATCTTCTATATTTGTTCAAAGGGTTGGAACATATATATCATAATTATTCAACAAAAAATGCCCTCATTATTTTACGTTTATTACCATTGTAGTAATAATATTTAAGTACGTAAATTTTCTTATAGAGAACGCTATCTCTGGCTTTTTAGATCAACACCTCCAGATTATCTTTAATATACCTACATATTAGTTTTAATTTTTAATCTCGATTAGTTTTTACCCCGAATGCTTATCAAACCGCTTTCTCAACCTCAATCTCAAAGCAAACATTTGACTTCACAAATGAAGAGAACACAAAATGCTGATAGGAGCAATTATTTCCATACAATCAGGAAAAATCTGAAAATTAAATCCCTTCGAGAACAAGACCCAAGATTTCTGGTTTCAACGTCCACGGTGAAGGTCTTCATTTCGAAGATCGTTCCCGCGAAGATAATCACGCGATGCTCATATTTGTACAGTTAAAAGGATCAACGGAAGCGCATTAGAAAAGGGAAGGTTGTATAATTCATCTTGCGTAGTCCAGCTACAATTCTCTCGGCCGTAGCAAGTATCAAGGATTCTCTCGTCGCAGTTTCTCGTTTCTTTCTCTGTGAGAGGGATTACATGATGCAGCAGCGCAAGCACCAAGTACGCCATTGTTCCACGGTGTTAACTTTTCGACCGGATTATTCCGCTGCAATGTTCACAGTTTCCTGTTCGTTAGCCAACGGCCATTTTGACCACTGCTGTTTCGTTACTTTTAAGGATAACGATACTGTTTATAACATCTTTTAAACAAAGTCAATGATTTTAGATTTTCTTTTTTTATTCGTACATATATCTTTGATGTTTGCTATACGTGTCAATTAGTCTGCGTATTGGTGGTGGCGTACTGAAGTTTGAGTTTATTTAAACGTTCGTTCAAATGAAGAGGGATGTCCGTCTTTGAGAAACGTACCTAGTTATTTTATATTAGTTATTATATACTGGAAACCATGTAATCGTGTACACGTTCTGTGTCGCTTAATAGAAACCTAACAAACTCAAATGACGCCTAATCAATTAAATCGATTCCACTTTAATCCGTCGCTGGTGGAAAACCGTGGCGGTGAGCAGGTTTTCGCGAATCGAACCGCAAATTGCAAATGCACGCTTTGCTCCCGTTTCAATTTGCTCGAGTATTCGGTTCCGCCTTAATCCCTCGGATTAATTATTTCACCTACGTTCGTGAGATGTCGCGATCCGATAAAAAGCGAATCGCGAAGCCAGCGTTCGACCCTCGGTAATTTCACGAGAACCCTCTCCATCGATCTGTGTATTGTAATATCCCAGCATTTGGTCCATGAATCGATGTTGTCTGACAGTGAACTAGAAACATTCCCATGATTAATATTAAACATAAAGAATTACATTTATTTTTAATATAAATAGAAATTTTTTTTCTTCGTTCTTGAGATATTTCACGGGGAAAAATACTGCATTTTTTCAGACGGTAACTTCATCCCATAAAATCGAATTATAGCACGAAAGATCGGGTTGTATTACGTATGAGATATTTTATTTGTAGTTTCAAAGTTTCATAACTTTTATAACTTTCAGGTTGCCTAACCTTCGTTGTTAGATGTAACACTGAATATTCTGCTAACTTTCCTATTAATTGGAAACTAATTCTACAGATATCAATAACAGTTTCGTTTATCTCGCTAGACTTCTTTCTAGAAATTCTACGAGCTAAGAAACGTGCTAGTTGATTATTTTTCTTCAATTCCGGAATTCCACGGGACATGTAACAATCTGAAACCGGTTGATTGCGTGATTACAATTTCAGGTTTTATTACGTGGGATAATTGATTTTCTTCTTGTGTGTGCAGTGACATTTTCGCGAGCGTTATTTAAAATGACGTAAATATCTTTTAGCCTTTAATAAACTTTCGGCAGGATCGAAATTTGCTCAGTGATTTGTAACAAGAGAACGTCACACCTACACATAGTAACCTAACTGAACTCTGATATTTCCTTCCCACATTCAGAACGAAAAGGTCGTCAAAATTTCCGCGCATATTTCAAATATGCGGTCAATCTCAAATATTCTACGATAGCAGCAATTTACATTCTGAAACATTCATCATTTACGCCCACAATCTGCGCTACTACATATCTTTGAATCAGTATCCACATTTCCATTTAAATTCAACATCTATTTTTGCCTCACGATCTATCCTTGAATTGCATCTCTCAAATTCTCCAGGTACAAATCTTCAATTTGTAAAATTCTCAATTTCGCTCTTCATTACTATATCTACCAACGGAATCCTCCACTGTTTGCTGTACGATAGTCGAATTACCATGCTGAATGTGTACATCGTGGAGGTCAGCATCACACAGCGTAGAAACGAAGACGGAGGTCACCGTCTGAAGAGACTCGTGCAATTCACCTATGTACAGAATCTTCTTTTCTTTCTCTACCTTGAGCAACGCAACACGTGCGTCCAGTGATGTAAGCAGAGGATTACTTCTCTCGAGTACAATCCGGATTTCTCGTGCAAACAGACTGGATCCTCCGTCAGAAAATGTCCATTTAAAGGTCGACCTGACTCGGAGCGACGTCTGCGTGCAAAAATGTTTCAACGAATAAAATATTTCTTTGTACGATATGCAATGTATTGTGGAATATTAATGTACATTTCTCCGCATTTTTTACTTGGAGAAAAGTGTTTGTAACTCTGTGGCGGTATCGTTGAGAATCTACTAATGGACTTATCAATGAACTTATCTTGATCTTACCAGTCATCTAATGTTAAAAGTTAGGCGAAACGGTAATAGAAGATAAGTGGAATTATTATTGATATGTGTAAAATTAATTTCCAATTAATAACAAACTTAGCAAAAGATTCGATGTAGAGAAACATATGAAAAAATATAACGAAATGGAAAATGAAAGAATAGAAAATCATGTTCGTAGCATTCACTGGTGACGAGAATAGCAGAGTTCCGATACGCACAAGTGCGTACGATTTTATTCGTCTTCAACTTATTTCAATATCTCGATAGTCGTTCTCCCGCAGCGCGATGTTGCGCTCCTTCTACATAACTCCATTATGGTTTTGTGGATCATTAGGCAGCGATACTTATTTGTGGATCATTAAGCAGCCTCAGATTCCTATGAACTAACTGCTTCGACTGTTTCCTCGCGGCGGGATGTTTGGTTTCCGGTGACGATCGACAACGTCATGTTTTCCTGTAGATCGTCTTACTGTTTGATTGTTTGAAAATCTCATTGATTGTAAATCGACTTCCTTATTATACATTTCGTTTGGAAGAGGAAATGGCTGAATGTTATGATTTTGTGCTAATAGACAATGACACAAAGCTTCGTCAAGTTGAGTTATATCGAGGTTTTATGTTAGAGTATCATTTTGAACGAAGATAACAGAAAATGGATAGATTTGTCGCATGTATGAAAATATCTGGTTATTTAAAATAAAACAATCGAAAGATATTCGATCTAAGGTTTGTTCAGATTTTATATCAAATGTTATTTAGGAGACCGTCAAAATTATGCCAAGATAATTTGAAAGTTACTAAAAGAAAATTAAAACAATTTCAATTTATAAAATAGCAGAAATTACGTTTTATCTCTATCGTACTTCTTCTCAGGGAGAAATTTTATTTATTCCTAAAATTTTATTTCTTAAAATTCAATCTCATAGACACACAACCGTAAATATATTCACATATAGTGAAACTATTTAACAAAGCATCCAACAGAAAGACTTATTTATAGAACGACTTAGAATGGTAGAAGCTACTTTCAACAACTTCTGAAATTCCACGTTCAATTTCACTTCCCATGTCATCAACCTCTGTAGATTTTACAAAACCAACATCTACATTTCAACTTCATACCGGCATCTCCATCCTCTCCTCGCCATTACAACCCAACTACGATCGAAGATCAGAAGCTGAAAGACCTACTAATTTGTCGTCCCCCGGTATATCCTTCAGCAAGAATATATTCGTAGATCGTGATGCAAATCACGAGCGCTATGATTAGCGATTACTGCATCGTGATATTAGTCGCGACGCGATTCTCGCGAGATGTCTGCTCGTGAGTCAGGTTGCTGTGCAACATGTTGACGACGACGGACTTATAAGCGCATCCAAGCGTGTAACTTGACGTTTCCAGTCGTGATAAAGCTGCTTCGACCGGTGTTACTTCCGCTTATAATTTGCATTCCAGCCTGACATCGATTAATAATAACGATCGATTATTTCAACGATCTTATCTAGCGTCGACTAATGCCTATCAGGTGTTCGGTGGACTTTGGAGAACTTGAGATGTGCAATCTTATAGAATCGTTTCGAATAATTGAGATTAAGTGAATTATATTTGAATTGATTAATGCGTTTCTTGTTGATACAATTGGATTTTGCTTCTCTATGTTGTATGCTTGGAAATAATTCTCGTAGAAAACTCATATTTACGTCGTAAAAGCTTATGCACGCGTTTCGTTACAAATTACTATAAAGCTGAAAGAACGAAGGTCTGATATTTTTACTGTTCGAGATGACTAACGTACTGAATGAATAGAGCGATGCATTTATTGTCTCAATTGCTTGTCATCTATGATTTTACAGTATTTAACTTAACACGATTACTTACAGTCGACATCAGATTAACCGAGTAGAAACAGATAAATATCGAATCATCTTCAAGCTGAGCGATCGGTAATCGTTGCCGCTAAATTGAAATTTAATTCACACCGACAATTTCTAATAATTTAAGATCGGTTGACTGATCAAAATTACCGTAGCAAAAGAGAAAAAAGAAAACACAACGTTGTATATGTTACTAAGCAACTCATCTAAAATTCATCTATTTCGCTTCTGGTTACAACACGAGACGAGACACCAGCACAGGTGTAGAATATTCCTGAGATCGATAACGTGGCGCTTAGTCAGTCGCAATCACCGGCTCGAATGGATATTATTAATTACACGAGACGGCGCTAACCGTTCGTGTAATTAATAACTAATAGTCAAGGCAGCCTCTAATTTCGAATACCTGCAATACCTGCGGCCAAATATCATCCGTAACAAGTTTGTCAACCTGTCTGCCTCGTGTTCGCCAATTGACCCTGCTGCACACAAGCCACATAATAGCAAAGATGGCGATTATGCGAAACACACGCGTATCACGGGTGCAACGCGTGCAACCGCGCTTATGGCTGCGCCCGGACACGAGTCATCGATCGATAAGCCTCTGTGTTCACGTGAAGGTATGCACGAAGTGCAGAATCGTTCGAGGAACACGCGTCGATCGTTAATGGCTGCCGTTCGTCATTAACGATGCTCGATTGCACAGCGTTCGCGATTGGAAATACCCTGGAAATATACTCGATCCGCGAAAATCTCGGAAAGTGTTCCCTCTTTTTGTTCGTGTTCTCTACATGCTCGTTCGCGCGTGAATATTCTCGCTGCTCCCGTATACTGTCCGCGTTTCACCCACGTAGGTGAAAAAAAAAAGAAAAGGATAATGCTCGATCGAGGAATATTATGATGGAGAAAATGGGAGCACGCGAGGAATTTTCAGAGAAGGTTGAGAAAGATGGGGAAGAATGGAAGGGAAAAAGGGTTGATAGGATTTTGATCGTAGTGTTGGAACGAAGAATGTGTTGATTTTCCTCCTTTTTGAGTTTTGGGGATTTTTTATAGGGATATATTAAGTTGAAAGTTAATTCTTATTGTTACGATACTTGCAGGAAAGTAGTACGATTTATTATTTGTAGAATTTACCGTTAATGAGAAAGTAGTACAAATGCACTTTTTTTTAAAAACGAGATAAGCGGAGAAAATGATAAATTAAATTTACATTCATTTAAAGAATTTTTCTATGAAATTTTGGCTTCTTGTAGGTTTCTTCTTTTTTAGCAAACTGTTTTTCTTTCTGTTTCATTAAACGTACCATAGAGAGTTAAGAAAATAAACACTTCGTTTCTATAGACCTAATTCAGATCAATCTTTCAATTATCTCTCTCCCCCAATTACTCAAACTAATTATTTCGTCAGCAACTAAATATCCCCACCAATCAAGCATTCTAAATCAAACCTTCCTCATCACTACTTCATCTCATCAATTTCACGCTACATTCATCAACCTGTTTCAACACCATTAAACTCTCTTTCGATCTCTCTCGATTTACTTCCACTGGTGAGTGCATCGAACACTGTATTTCATCCGATGGTACAGAATCCCGCACGTGAGGATTTCCATTGGAAACTTTATGACACGTTCGTGAAAAAAGGAGGCTATTTTTATGTCAAAACTGAGAACGTTAATGTGTTGCTGACAGTAATGGTTTATTCTATGTGACAAAAAGCTTTGAATTCTTTTATTCTTCGAGAGAACAAGAAGTTTTCGAAAAATGTTATGTACAATAAACTATGGATGAAATAAAATGTGGTGCGTAATGGTACATATAATGCTGGAAGATCCGAAGGAATTTCTCTAAAACAATTTCTCTAAAAAATGTGAGCTATAAGTACATAGAGAGATCACATCTAGAAATCAATTACCATACACATTTTACCACGAAAGAAATGGATTTACCATAATAGATATTAGAATAAAAATTCGACAATTCATACTGAACACCCAAACATCTATTACGTTGCAAGATCCACCAATCCTGGTAATTTTATCCTGTAAAATTTAACAATGCAAAAGTGCACAGGATTCTCCTTTTTGTATAAGAAAATTCGTTCGCCAAGAATCACGATATCAATTTACTGTTCGCTGAAACCAGTTAAGATTGACGTGATATACAATATCCAGGACACGCGAATCACAAGATTTGCCTCATTTTGGTTAAATGTTGACGGTGCAACCCCGCAAAGGAACTAATCCACGCAGTTTGACTGGCGATCATGACTCGCTGTGAACGCGTTTAAGCCTTTATTCTCACACAAACAACAATAACCAGAGGAACGAAACGACCATCAACCGTGTCTGAATCTCGATTAGGCTAAAGCAGCGTTAAAGTGTCTTATGGCCCGTAGAAGGCGTCTCTTGTCCCAGACCCATTCTCCATATTAGTATTCCCGTCTGAATGGTCGGTTCAGAGCTCGTCCTTGTCCGCGGAAGCTCCAGCAGTTTCACCAAAACTCCTTCTCTGTAAGCAGCGGATAACAAGACACGTGCTATGCAGATGTCGCGGCCAGCAGCTCCCACCGGGACATCCCGTCGTGATTTAGGCTAATTATGCGCGACCCGACCAGGGTACGAGCTTTCTCCTACAGCCTCATAACTAAAAGCCTACGGTGTTTCCGCCCCCTCCCATCTTACACGGTTGCTCGTTTTCGTGAGACGATGCGGATTACGTGATGGTTTCCTGCAATTTACCCTTGTACTACTGGCTTTTTCTTGCCGTTATGCGAAAGGAATTAAGGATTACGGAGGATGAAAAGAGAAATTTGGATTAATAATTGTTGCGAGGAGATTGGTTGGCGATGGGGGAATGGAAAGCAGTTAGGTCAGATTTAGGAGTACTGCGGATGTTTATAAATTTGTGGGAAAAATGATGCAGAAACGTACAGATTCTACAATGTGCAAGATTATAATGTGCAAGAATATATAAAATATTCAAGATAGGGCTGGTTGTAACATTTAGTAAGAAATTTCTTTCTAAATTCTAGGGATGAATCCAAAAGTAATCCTCCGGATAAGCTTGAACCTTGAATCTGTAGCGGCACATGAGTTAGAGGACAATTAAAATCATGTTGTTTTCCCTCGGAGTATCGAATTTGAATTTTCCGACTCTCCCCCGACAAGTATAAATAAACGGACACGATCGCAAGCAAATCAGTTATCTAGAGTCAAACGAGTTGTCGACGAGTATCTATCAGCGATCTAATCAGCGATTATACATTGTCTTAGCGAATTTGTTTGTACGAGCGTCTCAACGACATTATTTATGTTTATATTTATTTATTTAATTTGAATATATTTGACGGGTTGCAACAGCAAGTTCTCGTTAGTCTAACTACCGGTCCTCTACCAGTCCTCTACAAATCTTTTAACTTTTTCTTCAGACATGCTAAGGGTTTTAACGACAAAAATTGCCCGATACAACATAAAAAGACAAAGCAACTACGCTCAGTCAGACAAACTCCACGGGAGAGAATTATTTACTTTTCACAGCACCTGACATAATGGTAGTTACCAGCAGTAGAACGAGTGGCGTCGAAACAGGAGGTCCGCAACCGTCGAGTCTCTAATTACCGTAATGAAGATTATTCGCGGCATGGTCCGCGCAAAAGGGTGCGTCGCTGTCTCGGTGAAATGGACGCGTGACCATGCAGAAATTCTCTAGAATAATCGACCATCTTTTGATATTCAAATATTTTACCCTCTGCAGACTGAATTACTAAAATACGCGGTATTCGCTGCGCGTGTTTAGAAGGATTTTGAAAGAGCTTTTGCTGTTTCTAATGTCACGGTTTTTAAGCGTTGATTTTCCTAGAATGAAATTACGCTAAGAAGCTGTAGTTATTTAATTTAAAACTAACTCGAAATTTTGGAGCCGAAGTGAAATGTTCTACTTCTAAGGAATTCTAAGGAATATTTAACAAACATTCTTTTCAAGAACGATATGTAATAATAATAATTGCGAACAAATCGATATAGTCAGCGTATTGGTCGTAAATTACTATGTTATCACAACTTCTAAAAATCGCCTGTTCATTATATAGCAATCATGTGAGATAATTGTGTATCAGTATCGAAGACTATGTTCTTTTGTTTGTTCCATACAATGATTATAGTTTTCAAGATACCGACGGGACCAAGGAAACGCATCTTATCTCTCATAGGTGATTCCACTTTCAACTTTTTCGCGAACGATCCAATATTGAAACTGATTGCATGTTGATATATCCAATCATTTTAGAACGAGATGCAAGATTTACTAGAAAAATTAAGATGGAAACCTTTTTGTACTTTTGCAATAATTGATCGTGTGCGTGGATTGCGTATAAGCAAGAGAAGAAAAGAGAACAAGAAAAGAGTGATACGAAGGCGTTGAAGAAGGCGTGTTCCGATATTACATTCGTATAAGATATATTTAGAAGCTCGTAGAATTGAAAATTTAATATATATAGAAGACGATTGAGGCTTGGCTCGATTATGCGTGGCCGGTGCACGCGCCCAAGACCTTGTGACACTTAGGTACGTCGGTCATAAGTCGTTCGCTGTAATAAAGTACTGACGAGGTACCGGATCGGAGCAATTTCCATATGGTGCGTACGAACAAAGGATTGGTGGAGACAGCCAATAAGTGGCCCGAGGCCAAAGAGGAACGCCGTGTGTTCTCATTATGCGAGGCTTCGCGTTAGAAATTCGCAAAGAACGAATTTAATTCGCAGGATATGATGGTCGTTTGATAATCTGATTCTAATTTCGATTCGTTCATCTTCGTAACTTGGAATAATGTAAGATGCAGCGTATAATGCACGCAGATACACGTACCATAGAACAAGAATTATTTATCGGTACATACACGTTGCTTTCATGTTTGAGATTAGGTTGTACCGTGTCGATTTGTAATTTTTATTTTATTTCCATTCGTCCTTTCTGCTTACGCAGTATCTTTGGATTATCGAAAGGAAAAATCGAACGAAATAAAATGTCAAGTCCAGTTGGCCAAACATTTAAACCTCAAATATAAGTTGTTAAGAAACGCAGGAAGATTGCTGTTAAACATGGAAACAGACGCCAAAATCAATATGCAAAAATGTTGATCGAGATTTATTCTTCGAGTTATAGAAGTATTAAGTAATTTAAATAATTAAATAATTTTCCAAAACGATAGTTTCGTTAGAGGATTACAATTAAGCGCACGATGTCCATTGGATCGTACAAAACAAAAAATTAAGGGAGGCTTAAAGTCGGACTAGATTACCACGACTCGATTGTCGAGGTCAAGAGTCATGGAAGCCATACAAGGGACTACGCTCGTGCCTTTTACTTCCCTCTCCGTCCTTTTTCCCTTCGCCAGCCGGTGGATGAGATATTGAAGAACGGTAGCCATTTTGTATCATTGACCGGACAACGAGCGACGACAGGACAATAGTCGCCACTTGTCCACTGCTTTTTTGCTAGAAACCAAATTCCAGCCCGCCTGTGGCGATCCGTTGTTCGCCTCTGTAGCTCTGGATGAAAAGCACCGGTCGATCTGATCTACGTTCGACCGTGGATCATACCTTTAGCGCCAAATCATACCGAGCTCGTACGCGATCACTACCGTCCGGGAACAATCGAGATGCAATAAAATTCGCCTTTGTGGAGCCCTTTGTAGCCGTTTTTTCGTGGTAAAAGGATTAAAAAGCGATTGAGATACTTCGATAGAATTAGGGTATATTTCGTAAGCGAGTATTACAGTAGAGTTAGGAGGCAAATTAGTGGCAATAAATTTGGTAACGCAGTATGTTGGAAAAATGTAGAATTTCAGAATTCATAACGGTATGGTAAATAATTTTACCAGAATTTTACGATTTTTTGTTTGAAGAAACGGATCTGTTGCACCGAGAGGGAAATTTAAATATTTTCTACACTTACGATTCGGATTATTTTATTACTTAAGGCACAATGTTTCTTCCTAAACTTCGTAACAATATAAATGTCTGTTTGCATAGACCCAAGTGAATAATCTCCAAATTTTTATGCTTAATTGATACCAATATTTTTAGTCAAACTAGGATATGACTGATTATGAAATCTTTCTAAAATAGTATTTGCACATATCCAAGATGACGGATGAGATAATTTGCTATTTCACTTATATACAAATACCGTCTAATTAAACTTCAGAATATACATATATTACCAATTACCAAATTTTCACAAAAGGAAGTATTCTCACATACTGAAGTTGAAATACGAAATATTTTACTATTTAATATCAATCAGCATCTTCCAATCAGATCAGAACATTACTAATTATTGAATCTTTTGTTTCTAGGTGTCTGCGGGTCAGCATATGCAGCTAACAGGCGACCTGAAGCCAGGCGTATCAGTGGCGGCGCAACAGGGCATGTACTTCAACCAGCAACAGAACCAAAGTCAGTCAGGACCGGCCGGGCAAACGGACACGTATTGTTCGGTTTCTCAGTCTCAAACGATCAACTTCACGCAACAAAGTCTGAGACAGAGAGCTGCGGCTGCAGCCGCGGGTGGCGTTTCCCAACCCGCTGGGGCTGCAGCTGCACGCAACCATCCCCAGCAAGTGCCGCAGAATCAAGTGGATCAACATCAACACGCGAAGATTCTTCAGCAACAGCAGCTAATGCGCGCTCAGCAGGTACGTGTCTTATTCCATAATCGATCGAAAGTTTTCTAGAATGTCTTGTCGTGTGCTCGAGCCTCGAGGGTGTGAGCCAGGGGACTGGTTTATGGTTTAATTACCTAATGGTACCGCGAGCGATGTTTATCTATGGTAATAGAAATGGTGTTTCGCGAGTAAAGGGGTGAGGAAACTTGATTCGTGATGGGTTTGGTTTAATCTGCGGTTGATCGGGGGAATTTTAATTTCGATAAAGGAATAAGGGTGTTGTTCTTGGAATAAGGTTGGTTGGAGGTTGCGAGGAACGTCGCGGTATTTTATACTCTCATCGCGATCGTAAATAATCGTGATTATGCGAAGGAAAATTTGTAAGATTCTAATTAGTTATTAAATTTTGATCGGGGAGATAACAGAGGGGGTCGCCGGAGAATTAGGTTTTGTAATAATTAATTCAACGGACAAAGTGATAGTAGAGATTGCGATAGCTATAGTAGCGAGGGAAAGTAGCCTTTACAAAAAATTTCCATTTAAAAATGTTAAGAATCTTGAGAGAAGTGAAATTTTTGTCAAATTCTGCGAATAGAATAGAAAGGAAGAAATTGAGAATTCGCGGAGTCGTCGCGACGCGCGTTATTCGAAACATTAAGTTGGTATCCGGTGATGGCGAGCAACAGGTATCGCGGCTCCTTTGCAACTTCTCGGTTCCATCGCGCTGAAAGAAACGACGCAAATAGGACAAGCGTCTTGGAAGCCGCGGAACAATGAATGGAAACTTTTTCTGTAACCGGGAAATCTGAATTCGCGTGCACTTCCTGGAGAGAACGTAATGTCTGGTGTTATCGCGACTAAACAAGATCTTGCTTTTTTTTACGATGTTTACGAATGCGGTTTGTCATGCTCGAAGGAGTTCGATCGAGTGAAATTATTGCGGTTTGTTATTCACCATTTTTTGTTCCTGTTATTTATGTATTTTCGTTGCTAAATTAAATGTTTATTTTATTATGTGCTATTATTCGTATGCAATTGACTGTGACTTCGCGTTACGATTTATTTTGTGGATATACGAAATTTTATTTTTTTTTTAATTTAATTATTAATTATTATTATTATTATTAATTTAATAGTTTACATATAATGAACTTTAACGTTAAACTTACGTTATAAACAATCTAACAGCATAAAAAATATTGTCTGACAAATGGAAATTAATTTAAATAAAGAGAATAATGTATGAATGATAATTCTTTTAATAAAAGTCCGTAATTACTTTGTTCTTACTCCAATATGGTTACCTTCGATGTTAGACTTCGTATGAATCAGGCACGACGATATTTACAACTTCAGAAAATATTCTAGGATGAACTTGAATTTGTCTTTTTCGTATGTTTCATATTGTATCATTATCTACAATTTTAATTGTCAATTATGAGGATAAAAATTAATATAAAGAATCAGAAAAATGAAGTAGTTATATCCAGTGTTTGAATCTTCATAAAATTATATTATCCAATTTAAGTACTTCTTTCTGTCGCATAGCAAATAATAAAAAAAAAAACATGCACTAACAAACACTGTGACGAAAATAAACACGGTGAATTGCTAATAAGCGATATACGTGAAAAAGTGACCGTCGTGAAGATATTACGACGTTACGTGTGCAAATTTGTTCTCCTCTGCTTTTCATTCCATAAACAGCACTTATACATATCGGCGTGTACGTATTCAGCTCATTAGAGTTTTAAATTGCAGGTGAACGCGTTAGTTTTACATCTTTACGAATTACGTCGCATTAAAGCCATTTAGAACTTGTAGAGTTTATCGGTCCATATTGTTCTTTGTGCAGACGCGAACAAAAGAGGAAAAGGAAAAGAGAAAAAGACGAGACGAAAGACGTGCGTCTGTATCGAGCCTGTTGTTCTAGTTACTCGAGGTATAATGTAACGCCGGCAACTTTGCAATCAGACAACATTTGCATGCAGTCATTTACATCTTGTCCGGCACCGTGTTCTTCATCTTTTATGCATTTCCAATTTGCATCGGAAGAAACTGTGTCCACGAGCTCAATTACTGTCACTGAATCGTCTTCTTCCACGAATTATCCCCTCGAACACTTGCTCTTTCGCTCGGCTATTGAAAAATTGCTAAAACATTGAATATCAAATTACACGTCGAGTCATCGAAATCACATTTGCATAAATTCGCTCCATCACCTGTCGATCTAATTCTATAACACGAACGTTATACGATATTCCTTCAACAGGAACGTTCATAAAATGTGTACTCAATACGTTGGCTACTATCGTGGTCATCGATGAGCCACGTTTTACTAGATCTGTTAGAATGATCAAAATAAGGTAAATTTCGACAAAGACTTAAATAACATTGTCGAAAGAAAGTGTCCAAATACAACGTAATACTTTGCAAAGATTAAATATCATGATATAGTATATCTCAATCTATTGCAGTTCTCAGAGCAAAATATATAAAAATTCGCGAGGCAGTTAACGTATCAAATGTTTAAAAAATATAAAATATCTGAAATATAATATAAAAATATAATTATAAAATATCTGATGTGTGATTTATCGGTCAAAGTATAATTAATAATTCTGTTTATTCCAACCTATCGAGAATAGATCCAGAAGAATGTAAATATCAAGAAATAACGAATCACGATAATTTATCAACATGTTCACGAGAAATACATACTGGAAGAAAATCGAAAGCTGTTCGATGAGCAGAGTAAAATTATTAACGATTTATAAATCGTAACGGGTTCTCTGCGGCGCGGTCACGTTCCCGCTCGCGGACACGCCGCACGATTTATTAACGAATGACTCAGTTGTAATACCAAGCATTACTTTAACGATGTTAGAGTATCGAAGGCAACTCTCTGATCGTGCTCCAATTACTAATTGTAGGTCTCACGCAATTGGTTAGTCATTCTTCATCAGTGCGGATCTTTCTTTTCTTCTTTCTCGATATTTGCTTCGATCACGTTTTCTTCCTTTTTCCTTTTTTGTTTATCGTACGTTCGTTATAATGGAATAAAACAAACGCAGGCTGTACAGGTTGAAGAGTTAAACACCAGATCGTTTGATAATTGCTTGTTCTTGATGTTAGGTAGAATCGCTTGGAATCGTGTTACAAAATGAAGGAAGATTTTTCAAGATTGCATGGGTCGAGCTCTGGGTCACTTTCTATGTAATTGAGCTACCGTGAAGTGCAATCGCGTCCCTAATTGCCGTGAGAACGTTGGCGAAGTTTCCTCGATTTTCGAAGAATAACGAAGATTTGTTGATTCTTCGGCGAAATGATCAATCTGTAATATGCGGTTCTCTTAAATCAGATTTTTTAACGATTGATAATCGATTATATCGATTGGTACGATATGGTATCGACGAATATCTTTTCTTCTCTTTCTTTAGGCATTGGGATTAATTTAAATATTGCATCGATTTTAAATTATATTATTGTTATTTTCTCTATTTTTAAACTATATTTTTTTATTTTCTTGAATAGTTTCCTTTATATCAGAATTACGTACGTCGCCAAAATTACAAATATTAAAGCAGATTGTTAAACTAACAATTTTAAGTGATCCAGTCAAGAGTTAATCTGTAGAGAACCATTCATTTCCTTCTTCTCAAGTACGAATCAGTGGAAGAACGCGCGTGAAATTGCTACATGCTGATTTTAAGAGTGCTTCCTCCGTTCACCAGAAGCTCGTTGTGAGAGCAACAGGGCGGTGCTCGCTTAATCGTTGGTTGTTGCACGTTCAACAACGGGAAAAATACTTATGTTTGCTGGCGAGAGTGCTTCGATTTTACACGTTCAAATTTTTATACGTAGATAGAAAGTTTGGAACAGTGCACCAATCACGTGATAACTATGTTATTTAAAACTTATTTGCATGTTCTGAAAAATGTAGCAGAACAGGGCAAGTTAAGGAGTTTAATCGCAGTTAAATAAAAGATTTTCTTAATATAAGCTCATGATTGATTCCAAGCCTTAGATTTAGTGTACAGATATCTTGTGAAATTGAGAAAATAAAAATTTCGTTCCATAATATTATATCGATATGAATATTACCAAAAAATTAAAATTCACAGGTGGCAAACAAGAAAATGTGCCAAATATTTTACCTGCGTATTAAAGGTAGTAATTAAAATACTACAAACAATTGTGTAACTCACTGTGTGTCAGAAAAAATACAGGAGGGTGTAGAAAAGCGCAGCAGATTTAGGAAGAAAGACGCAGAGAAAATGGTGGAGAAACATGATGAATGCGTATCTCGTTTGATAATGAGGAAAACGTGTGGCTACTGTCTCTGGTTGCCTTTCCGTCTTCATTGTCCTCATCGTATACGCGGACTTTCGTCGACGGCCGCGTAACACCAGGAAGTGGAAATGCAATCCAAGGGGTCTTGTGCAACGACACCGATGCTCGGAACTTCCGTGCTCGCCAGTTCGACGACAATGCGACTCCTAACGAGTCATCGATGCGTACCGTGAGCTGAGTTGCAATTATTCCCCGTGGAATCCGTCGGTCGGCTTTCTAGCTCGTACCTTATCGCTCTTGAAGACTCGTCAGTCGAACCTTATATCGTGTTCTTCATTCGCGATTCCGTTTTAGTATCGCGCATTTATGACGTTACCGCAGCAGGTAGCAGGTGTTTTTAGCAGAACTTCAAGTTCGAATGAAATGATATATTACAATATTTTTCTATTGGGCAAGAGTGGTATTTGAGTAGAACTTTCGACGTTTGTGAATGTCTGTTAATTTTACGAAGTCTTGACGCGAATTTGATTCTATTGCTTGTAGTTTTCCTCATAATTAAAAAAACAATCTTTTATATACAGATTAGTTATACACAAATAGTAGCATACTATTAGTAGTTCAGTAGTACAGATGTCCGAAACGTTTCTTTCGTTTTATAAGGAAATAATAAACGCATAATGTTTTGTGCCTTATATTTGTTTATTGAATTATGCACGAACGTAATAATATATAGAAATATAACGAAATGGATCATACCTAATTCAATAAAATAATATAAAACAGAAATTCTTGTTCATCTATTATTGCCTTACGAAACGAAAGAAACTTTTCGGACAACCTAATACAACAATAGTATTACACGCACTGGGCTTCGAATCGCGAAGTCAAAGTATCCGAGGCACGTAATTTCATGTAATTGAAATCCATTATTTACTTGTTCTTTCAGGTGATGCAACAACAGCACATGGCCGGAGGAATGGGTGGCGTGAGACCACCGCCTCCCGAATACAAAGCGGCGGCACAGGCCCAAATGATGCACGCTAGTATCGGCATGGGTCAGCAGCCTAGGTTTCCCAATACCGGGCCTATGCGTAGGGTTACACAACAACCTATGCCACCTTCAGGTGAGTACATCGTACTGTCCACGACTAATGAATGTATGACTCTTCGTTTGGCTAATTAGAATTCCTTCATACATATATGTATGTCAGTGTTGTTTCTATGTTTCGCTTATACCGATTAAGTTAATTATTAAGGATAATTGTGTACTTCTCCGCTACGCATAGTTTAATTATGTAATTAATGAAATGAAAAACATAAATTTGGTATGAGACGTTTCTTAATCTTTCACAGCTCTACAGTTAAAATGTGTTACTGTCTAATTTTGCTTACTTTTATATCATTTGGTATATAATTTAGCTATTTGTTGGACCAGGGATTTAATTCTAAATACGAGTACACTTTCGAGAAAGAAACAGGGGAAAAGATGAAAGAAAAAGTAACACATACAGTTTCAAGCACGTCGATCTTGCATACTCGTGTACGAAAACGAGGGAGCGAATATGTATACGTTTGTAAAAGTGGAAATCAACCACGTCGGCACGATCCAATCCTCTGTTTCGCTTTTTACGCTGACAGTGGCGACGGTTACGTCACTTTCATATGCACTGGCCGGAGTTGGAAGGCACTTAGGGTAATGAGAAGCTGGGTGCTGCTATCGATTCCTCCGTCTTTCGTCGAAACGACGCGTTCAACCACCGTACGGCAGTTTTGATTTCCCCGTTCTTCTGTTCTCGAATCTTTGTGATTTATTATCTCTGCTACATTATTTGCGAACACTACGGAATAACGAAAATTACAAAATTATGGGAACTACAGAAATATGCAAACTATACCGTGTAATAAAAATTGTAAAACTACGAGATTTTGAAAAACATAGATAAAAGAACTGTACTCGAGGAAAAGATTACGACCATCAGACTTTTCTTCGAAGCCTAGTTAAAGATGCATTTCTCCATTTCGTTCGCTCTTGTCCGCTATGCTTACAGAACAATATTTAAAATTCGAGTCTTAAATGAGAAGTTCAGAAGAAGAAGAATATATGTGATAAAATTTGTAATTCAACGAAACTGTAGCTAAATTTGTTTGTATATTTCTAAACATTAAAACACATCACTACGCGTACTCAAGAAGATTTGTATGCTCTCTATATGGATATTGTGTCAATACACTTATACTACTTCTTCCATTAAGTTTCTCAAACAATCCAACCATAATTCAGACAAGGGTTACCTTGTCTCGTTCGACAGGACTATGCACAGTTTTTCTATTAAAAGTTAAATAAAGCGTAATAGATGTATTTTTGTCGGAAATATAATTT
The DNA here is from genome assembly GCF_014825855.1 of Bombus pyrosoma. Taxonomy (NCBI): domain Eukaryota; kingdom Metazoa; phylum Arthropoda; class Insecta; order Hymenoptera; family Apidae; genus Bombus; species Bombus pyrosoma. The sequence goes on along the minus strand of NC_057775.1, from coordinate 14,163,394 downwards.
TGGGAAGCGGACTATTCCGATTACATAGAGCTAGGTAAATCGAAGTGAGCAGACGTAAAGAGTAAACTGTGAATAATCGAGAAAAAATATTTGACCGGACGCGAAGCATTCATTTGAATAATGTTTATACACTTTTTAACCATCACGATCAGTTAAATAAGTATTCGAGGGAAATGAGCCCGATCTCTTGCTGGATCCGCTCGAGGCTAGAAAGAACGAACGAGAACGAGATGTAGGTGTAGGAGCAGGAGAGGGTGGATTGGTGGTGGAAAGGGGATCGTAAATATTCTTATACATCGTAGCTCGTACGAGGCTCCTCTATCGATCTGCTCGGAGCTACTTTCATAAGATTCTATCCAAACGAAAATCCACAGAGCATTAAGGTTCTACGTTTCCTTCGTAATACGTATCTTCTTTACGTATCTGGCTAGCTAGAATGAAGAAACGTTTCCCCGCGATCGATCACCATCCTCTGCGATTCAATCGTCTGTTTCGGTCGTCGTAAATCTTACCTAAGATATTTTCGTATATAATTTGTAACAAGAAAATCCTTCTTCTGGTTTGATAAGAGATTTCCTGTTTGATACGACGAAGATTTTCTACGACTTAATTGTATACAAAATACATCATTGGTGGCAAATGTGCTGAAAGCTTTGAAAGATAAAGCTTTAAAAATATCCCTCTTTCCTCTAGTAGAGTTTCTTTATGTTTGTCCGCCTTGTTGTCAATTTTAAAAATACTGTCAGACACAATTTACATATATTTGTTCAATAATAAATTTACAACTAAGCAACAATGGCATAATTCTCAATGGCAAGGTTTAAATTATTTTAAGAGACATAATATGTGTCATTATAAAGAAAAAGGTAAATGAAAGCCATATATAATTTCTTTGAGAGCGACGATTTACTAATAAAATAAATTCTCAACGTCTGAAATTTCATCTTCCCTATCAACATGAAAGAAAATGCATCTAAACCTTAAAGAAGAATCTTTAATATATTCTTAGCCGTATTTTTATACAATCTTTTACAAAGTTCCATAAAAATCCTGAAAAATGGCAATGTCCACTAACAATCACCTATCCGTTTGTTCTTGTTTTGTCGTAGGTCCGATGATGAGGCCGCAAATTGCGCAGCAGCAACAGCAAGCGTTGCACGCTGCCGGTGGCAACATGTACATGGGCGGTGGCGGTATGGCTGCCATAGGCGGAATGCATCAGATGCATCAGCGTCTTGGATATCCTAGGACTAACAATCAACGGCCGCCTAACGTTAGCGTGGGTCCGCCTGATGGCCTTGGAAATAGTATCGCGGGCCGCGGCGCCCAGCAGGAGTGGCGACACGTTCTCATGCAGCAACAAGGCTTTCAGGCGCAGGCTTTGCGATCGCAATTTAACCAACAAGGTCACCAAGGTAAGCGTCTCCCTGGGACATCCATTATCATGCTTGTAATCCTGCGCGCAGTAGGCGATTTGTACGAGTAATCTCCGTTTCGAACGATATCGAATTAACAAATAACTTTTCTATTCGGTTAACCGGTTACAACTATAACTCTGAAAATTATCTTCGGTTTTAATAATTAATTTCTTCGCAGAAAATGGAATATTCAGAGATATTACGAATATTAAGAATTGATGTTATATACGTCTCTAATTAAATCTTATATTATAATATTGAGTAGTAGAATGCGAGTTACGTTTCATGGGATTTTATAATCCTATATTTCCTAGAGACAGGAATGTGGAATTTGAAAATTGGAAATTATTCTTTTACTCGTGATGCAGATAGCAAGATAATAATAGATCTACCAATTAATCCATTATAGCAAAAAGATATTTTGTACAATTCTTATATTCGTAGTTCTATATTTTACAATGAAAAAATCAAGCTGTATGATTGCAGTAACGTACATTTGTCACGTTAGTTCATGATCCATTCCATATTGCAACACGAAGAGTCAAGCCATTAAGGTTACATCTTTATACGTGATAAATGATGAATTAAATCATTGCGTTTCTGTAGACAGTAAATACCAGTTATCACAACGAAATGTAAATCGTGTTAAACCGTTTTACTTATCCTCATTTTCCAGGTGGATTCGGTATGGGTGGCACAGGTGGAATGCAGATGAACGCCGCACAGATGCAACAGCATCAACAGTTGATCCGCTCACAGAGTGGAGGTATCGCTGGCTCCGGTATGGCCAACAGCACTCAGATGCAGCAGCTACTGTCGCAGCAACACCAGCAGCAAACATTAGCCATGCAGCAGAGTAATAATCAAATGTCACTGCAGATGCAAATGTCGCAGTCCTCATCAGTCAACTCTGTCAGCACTACCGGAACCGGTGAGTCTTGGACGATGACCATTCCCTGATTCCAAACCGCGGAGAATATTGATCGAACGAGATCTTGCGTTAAATAAGAAAAATGATTTCGACGTGATTAATCGTCCGATAAATGGTGGATCCTGATCAATTTTCGTTACCTGATAATTTTATGATTGATTCAATGAAACTTGTGATTTATTCAAATGGATTTCTTTCGATTACGCGCGTTTACCGTGAAAGATTACAATTTCGTATGATATATTAAATAGAATAATAATAAATAGTAGTCATGTGGTGATTTGTTCGCCACCAAAACGTATAACGAAGTAATTAATCGTGTTAACGATGTTTTCGACAGTTAAGTTTATATTTTCGTATTTATTTTTGTTATATTAGTATGATAAATCGGGCCTCTGTTAGAAAAGTAATAGGATATTGAAACATGTTTTACGATTGTTATATGCGTATTTAAGTTGTTCATGTTATTATTTCTTAATGAAGTGTCCATTGTAATTGATCAAAAGCAGTCAATAAAGTTCAAGTTCTCCCTTTTTACATACAAGATTATCTTAAGGAATTGCTGTATCGCAAAAACAAAACCAAAGATATATTGATTATCTCTAAAAATTAATAATAGTATCATAACACACGCAACGATGCTATTAAAATATATTTATACAGGAAATAGTTAAAATTATATTTTTTCATGCTTAATACGAAAATATGCAAATAATTTAACTCGTTCTATCCTCGACCATATTATTACACTATCAAATCATTTGTGCTAATCCTCATGAGTGTATTCATCCTCCTTATACATTATCATAAAGTCATTTGCTCGTCATCAATCACGTTCGAACGATTCCCTTGCAGGTTCTCCCCTGCACCCGCATCAACAGTACGGTGCTGGTAGTCCAGGAGTGCGCAGCCTGTCTCAACAGCAACAGCAACATGCGCAACCGCCGGCCACCACTACGGACCCTTCCGTAGCCGCAGCTGACTTTAGCCTCGAATTTCTGGAGAACCTTCCGACTGGAGACACGTCGAACTTCAGCGCTCAGGAATTGCTGAATTCCCTCGACTCTACAGCGGGCTTCAACCTCGATATTCTGTAAGACCACGCCTATCGCGGTCTATTCGGAAAATCGGATTTTAATCCACTCGAAGATCGGTTCAAAACGCAAAGAAAAGTGAACATGTGAAAAAGAACCACGTATAATGATACGTACACGCGCTAGGATCGATCACCCCCTGAAAAAACGCTTACGTCCATAAGTAGATTCGCTTTGACTGCACGCGCAGCATTCTTCGTCGCGTGCTGTGCTGATAATTCGTTTAACAGTTCCTTCGAGATCGATGAATAACGACGAGGCGTAATAGTCGCGTCGAGAGAAAATTGGTTGGTAAAAGTTAACAGGTTCGCTGGGTTCGTGTAACGTGATCGTACCATTTGTTAGTCTTGATGATAATATGGCAAAACTGTAGCGGTGAATGAACTGTAAACGGAGTCGAAAGTAAACGAAACGAGTGAAAGGGGGCGAGGAGATATAAGATTATTGATTTCCGTGTTGTGAAGACCACTCGTCGAACCGCGACGATCATGGTTACCTGTAACGCGCGTCCACCAATGATCAGACATATTCATCGATTAATCTAATTTGAAAACGCGCGGTCGGGGTGTTTGATCCGGTCGAACCAGAAGTAAATGACGGTCGGTATCGCGACACGTGCATATGATAGATCCATACGTGTAGTAAGTTTTCTCAGGCCGTTCGATGTTCGGCTTGCCGACGATAGAGGGTGCGCGAGTTGAAAAATTCGTTCGTCAGAGGGCATCCGGTTCGACATTTCGCTTGCATGGAAACCGGTCGTAGTGCATTTTCGGCAGCTATCCTTCGGCTGGCGACTATTCTTCTAGGCAATCATCTTTTAGTAAAATTTAATTTCTTAAACGATAAACGATCAAAGAAGCAGCAGAAACAAGAGAGTAAGAAAAAGAGAGGTAAATAGATCGAAATAGAACCAGCGGACGGTCGACAGCGTGGGAAATCAAGAGGCACGCGTAAAAATTCGTCCCGTCGTTCGTTGCTCCGCAAACGTTTTATATTACATATACACATATAATAATATATATATAGTGACGTTTAATTGCCATGTAAATGGCATGTTCGAATCCTTTTTCTTTCGCTGCTCCCCATGTTCTCAAGTTTTCGCAGTGACGGTCGCACCGGAGTGAAGATCGATCGATCTTTCTCTCTCGAGTGCACGCGTCGACGACACTGCGCGGTGACTTCGACGCGCACTCCATAAAACGACCAACGGTAGAATTCTTTCTCTTGATTTTTCACGCGATGATCCACGATCGAGAATCGTCAACAGACAGGCGAACAAAAGAAAATATCGTCCTAATAATCGTCGGTTCACGATCGATCGTGTCGTCGTTTTTGTTACAATGACGTTCCATTTATCCTTTCGGTCGACGATCAAGCGAAGGAACATTGAATCGTCGATTTTCTTGAACGAGTTGACATTCGACCGTCGCTGAACTTCGATTTACAGCTAATTACATTATTACGATAATGACAATTGCTAGAGTTAATAGCGTATTTAAACGATGCCGCGAACGATCGCGTATTCTACAATTAACAGAAAGTCAATTATGAGATATATTATTCGATTCCCGATGAATTACATCGTGGCCTGCGACGACGGGCCAGTGTTTCGGCCCGATCGATCGGTCCACGTCTCGCAGGGTTCGCGTCGCGTTTGATGATGAGGAGAGAAAGAGACGGAGCGAGTAAGAGTGGGAGAGAATGAAGAAACCCTTCCTAAGAACGCAGTGTTAGTGTTGCTACGGGATAAATTACAATCTTGACTGTACATAAAAATACACGATTACATAAACACACACACATACACACACACATACACATACGAGTTAGAAGAAAATTCAGGACGATAAGTTCGCAAACTTTAGCCGATTAAAATTTAAGAGCCCTACGATATAGGTGAATATTATACATATATATATAAATAAATGAATATATATATATATATATAATGATAATAGTAATCGATGATAACGCACGATTCAAGAGCGAATGGCGAGAAATAGTGATACGGATGAAAATAGAAAGAGATAGAATATTTGAGAATATGGGAAAAAAGAATATAATTGGTGCGAAAAAGAGAAACGAATGAATCGGTGAGAAAGAATGAGACAACACGTGATTGTGTATGTGTGTTTCGCGCGGCGATAAAGCACATTTCCTCGATCCGAGCGTATTTATTGAGTTTTAGTTCCATAGAATGTGCTCTGTCGCCGAATTCGACAGGTTGCACATGAAATAATTACGGTCAGCTGCGAACATCGTTCTTGGTACGATGAACCGAATGCTCTTCTCGCGGATATTCCGGTTCTTTTCGGCTCTTTCCAAATACCAAGAATCGTTGTAACAGGATAGCATTAGTACTTATCGTTTGATCCATTTTCAGTCAGAATTCATGCGAAACGTTCGATTGATACGGTGATTTATGAAATGTATCGAGCTACAGTTCATCGTCACCAGATGGCGGGTTCGCGACTAATCTTCCAAATAGTAAATACATTCCATAGATAATGAAAATGGAGTTAGAGATTCACGGTTCGTCTAATCAAAACTATCGTTTCTAGAAAGAGAGAGAGAGAGAGAGAGAGAGAGAGAGAAAGAGAGAGAGGTCGAAATAGATGAAAAAACGAAGTTTACGAGGAAACCATCGAGATAAGATAGACGCACTAGAATTCAAGAACACCGAGTGAATATACGGGACACCCGGTAGAAAGTAGAAAAGAAAGACAGCAGAGAAACGAGAGTGCAGGAAAGTAACGAAAAGTAAAATAATCCTCGACCGTTCGCCGAAAAGCGTGCACGAATACTTTCCGATTGGAGTTTCGCTCGTCACTCGCAGTTATATTCAGCGCTCGAATGGAGATCGCATCTCCGATTTCGAGCATGTTCGTGTCATGCGAAAATTAGCAAAAAGAAGACAGTACGCGCGTCGCGCGGTTCCTTTTTTTTAACGTAAAATAAATAAATAAAAATAAATAATGGAAGAAATTTTCTTTAATCGGACGAAACGACGTCATTTATTGTCTTGTAAAATATTGGGGCCATGAAACATAATCTAAAGAATGAAAAAAACGACATAAAAAAAGCGAAAAATGTGGAGAAAGAATAATAATTAAAAAAATGGGGGGAACGAAGGGGACAGGTGCTCTGATCGTGTCACGTTGATTTAATGAGGACGTATGATGTAAACGGAGAGAATCAAGCGTAGTGATGAGAGTAACGAAGTCGCCACACGTGGTTGTTCTGTTCTCTTTGCTTTTTTCCATGATTCTTAATAGAAGTAATGAATATACATACGTTTTTTCGTGAACGAACGAAAGCGAGAGAATGCGAGAATGCGAGAGAGAAAGAGAGCATTAGGGACCAACCAAAAAGAGAGTAAAAAGGCGTGCAGTGGTGTCGATTGTCGCGGTGGATCGTTTTTCCTTTTTATACGCACGACAAAACGAGAGAGAACAATGGAGAAAGTGAGACATCAGTGCCTCGAATTATTTCGTGACAGAATACCGGACTAACAGTTCTAATCTCTATTATTTTCACGAATATCTTTACACGATGCATACAAAATGTGTTTCCGGTCCTCGTGAGTATGCCACTCGATCTTCCACGTTTTAGGGGAAAAGAAAATGAAAGAGAAAAATGGACATAAAGATTGAAATAAGATCAATGAAAAAAGTTAACAACGATCGAGCTGTTTTCTCTTGCACTGTCGACAGTCGATGTTGGTTAGATGACGTTTCAGCCGAAGCGGAGAAAATAAAAGAAAGGCTCCCGGGTATATGTCAGTTCATCGAGGAGTCTCGTGCCGGATAAATATATACCTAATTATTTATAATATTTATAACTTTATATGATACACGGGCATTTCGCATAGAATAAAGTTCATGTTGAATTTCGAACTGTTATTAATAAAAAGCGTTGAGTTCCTACAATCGTTTCTTTACTTCGCTTCTGGATAATATTATCGTCTCATCTCACGACGAGTCGTATATTTCCAAATCGATTTTCCATTTTCCAACAAAACAACAACAAATGGAGAAACCAAAGATTAAAACGGGAGAAATCGACCGTGTAACTCGATGAAATTTCGCTCCCAATGATAAACAACGCGTGCAGGACGCGCCATAAATGTCGATAAAACGGTACTGTTTGCCGGGTTCCCCGTAACTTCGCTAATTGTCGACTCGTGTTAAACCCGCGATCCATCGGACTGTTTAACGCGTTTCAATGTCGGTTATTTACACGCGAAGAATATAATCGAAACACAGTTCCTACACAGAACAACAGCCAGAAAGCGACACAGAGCAGGACCAACCAGAGTCTCATCGATCTGTCCGCGATCCTAACCATTTCGCATCTTCCATTCATTTCACGGTATTATACGTACTTCCAATGTTCACACGTCTCTCGTGCAATCGAACTAAACGTTTCGGGGATCGTTTCATGCCTACACAGATTTTCCCTCTGATTGGGCCATTTTTCGAAGTGCTCACCTTTTTATCGATTCTCTCCGGAGAGAATCGGAGGCGGATGCGTTTCTGCTCGAGGACACTGTCGGCGATCGCTGAAAAATTCACGATAGCGCTCATCGATCGACACGGTGAAAAAGAGACAGAGAAACCAAATGAAAATAGCGAATCCTGACTGATCCGGTGGTGGCGCACGCGAAGCGTATCCACGCTGTTTGCGCGATAATCCTAACGAAACTTCGCTCATTATCGATTCCTTCGAGGCTGTTGTTGCTAAGCGGATTCCTCGCGTTCCGTGTTAATCCTCGTTCCTCATCGAACATTTCTATATTAACAAATATTACGGTATTACTCTCCGTGAGGGGAGGAATCACTTTGGTTGTTATCTTCGTAGGTGAACCGGTTAACTCATAGAATTCATTGTTTCTACGAAGACGACGTTTTCATCTGCACCTCGACGTTCCGACACTAGGTCGAACGGCGGCGGCCTAACGCGTACGGTCGCGACGAACGCGGGGGCGGAAAGGGGCGGAGGATCAATATCACGGTTAGGGAGAGACCAGACTGAAAATAGGAGCGAGTGTAGGAGCAGCGATGAGGGATAAGGATTACAAGAGAAGAGAGAAAAGGAAAGAGGAGGGAAGCCAACCCGAAAATGTCAATTCGCCGGCCTTGGCTCCTCGTGAAATTACTATCGTGGCATAAGGGTAGAGCTCTAAACGGACTCTTACGGTTTTACGGGAGAATTTCCCTCGGATAGAGCAGATGTCTATGGTGATGGAGAAATATTTCGGTGGCATTGGATTATGATTCTTGTGAGCAGTAACTCCACTAGATTCAGTTGAGTTTTAGGTCACGGAGGATCATATGGATGTAGAAGATTCATAGTAATTTGTTTTTATATGTGTTTCGTTGATCGATTTGGGTTGTTCGTAGAATTACGTTCATGTAAATCGTCACATGATAGAATCATACTTTTAGTTTCTGTTTTATTACAGTATCCTATTAATTCGAAGTTCTGTTTTGATTTATTTGTTTATTGAATTTTGTTTTAGATAGATTCCGAAATTAATTTTTGGAGAATTAACTGTCTTATTTAATATTTTGAAATTCGCTCGAGAATCTTCAATCTATTTAGAATCTCGTTAAGATTTGTCAACCAAAGTTTATCCAAGCTTTTGTAATTATTAAATATTATTTAAAATCCAAATAGTATTAGTATTTGAATAAAGTCATCGATCTTAGATTCGCAATCGTATATAAGTATGCCAAGGTGAAAAAGGGATTGATTTATAATCTGATCGTATTGATAACTATATTCTTGCTTAAGTGTCGTCCTATATACCAATGTGCATATTGTGCAAGTTGTACTGTGATTAATAAGTCTTTTCTTTCATACAAATTCGAGTGGGCCAATCGTTTTTCACCAAAGTTTTTCACCATGATTTTGAGAATTAGTTCATTAGATGTTGTATATAATGAACGATATAAGAAAGTGAATTCGTTAGGGCAATCTTACTTTCCTTTACTTCCATTTCCAGTAGGTTACAACTATTTGAGATGAAAGTAAGAAATAAGTATTACTAAAGATAAACGACAAAAGCGAAGTAGAATAATATATTCGGTTTGTAATAGTTTGCAAATTTCATTGATAGAACATGTAAGTGCAATGACGATCCACTGGTCGACATCGACAGGGCACGCAACGCTCCACTATATACACAACACCGAATGGCTCATGAAAAATCTGTGAAAAATCAATTAACTGACCTTTGCGATAGAGAAAGGCAGAGTTCACGTAACTATTCTGGATTAGGACAAATTCTCGTTTCCAAGTTGCACATTCTAGCAACTACAAATTACGTAAACACTGAAGACGTTTGGATCGCGTAAAAATCTCGAGTCCAAGTACAGTAGAGCAAAACGAACTTCCGGAAATATCTCGCGAATTATCTGTTGAAACGGACGAGAAGATATGATTTTTTAATTTCCAACGTAACGGTAAATATTTTGTCTAGAAGGAACGTGTTTGTTAACTCACAGTCGTTTTTTCCTTAAAACGACGACAGATTTGAAACGTTGATCATCCTTCGTCGTAAAAGTCAGCGAGAGTAAAAGTATCGAGATATTTTCTAAGTTCTTGTTCTTGACACAGAAGAAACAGTAACAATAAAAACACACACATATAATTTCACTATATTGCGAGAGAACAAAAAAAGAAGAAAAAAAAAAAAATGAAGCATAAAAATGTGAAAAATTGGACGGTATACCTATATTTCAAGGTTATATAAAACCAACTCGTGGTTCTTGTATCCAGTTTATTTTATACTCGCTTGCCTTTTGTGTAGAGCGTCGACTAGATGATTTTCTACTGATCCTCTCTTTACAAGAATACGAAAAACAGTCGTCGAGGTTGTCGCAAACATCGAAACCTCTTTTTCATACACCTCACTCATGTACCGTTATCCAGGGAATTTCGTTTTTTCCAAGGACAGTCTCTACGACGAACACCCGTATATCCTCGAAAATTTTATTTCGATTTGCGTTTTAATGAACGATCGGTTTTACGTGTTCCTATTTCTTATATTAGAAACTATATTCAAGTTTAAACTCTAATACCGAATTAATTATTAAAACTCTCAGTTTGTCGAGGTTATTGAACTATAGCGAATTTTCAGTTCGAAGAGACTGTTCTTTGCAACAACGAAATCGATTCAACGAGAGGAAGAGGCGAGAAAAAGCAGAGGGTGACTCAACGAGTTTGAGAATATAATAATTATACATATAGTATATAGCTATATATATACACACACACACACACGCATCTATATATATACATATATATATATATAGATATATATATATATAGATATAGATATCTTTTTCTCGACAATTCCTTCCAATGAACCAATTGATTATATATATCTAGCGGTAAATGAATACAATTCAAAATAATGCTTGAGGGATCAGTATTTATAATACGCGAGGAGGTTTCGATAAATGCGATAAAATAATATTTGACCAACAACGATGGCTACGACGACGACTCAGAATCACGGCGACAGAAGCATAGCGACGTATCGGTTTCTTTTTTCCTTCGTCGTATATTGTAAATAGCGTGTAGTAAGTCAGTATGCGGTTGGTGGGAGGTAGGTAGAGACAAAGAGAAAGCGAGCGAAGCACGTGACTGTAATTTTTGCGGCTGACGGATAATCGGCGAACACCGCCGCGCCACAGAGTCTTGATGTTTTCTTCTTCGACCGAATTGCGCGCGAGAGGGGATCGAGAATGCAAACGAAAGCCGTTTCTCTCCCTTCTCGGCGAGAAATCGCTTCGAACAGGTCATAGGATACGGTCCGTGACGGTACGTAACGGGCGTGCACAGTGACAATCTTGCGAAATAAAACGAAACGAAATAATTAATGATTGAGAAAATTTAAAAAATTGATTATTGAAAGTCACTATTTTATGAATGGATAGGATGAATCGATATATAACTAGAAGAAAAAAAGAACGGAAGAAAGATAATGTAGAGCAAGAAGCGAATAATATCGATGTTGATTAAAATTCTGTTGATTGAAATTCTAAATTCTTTAATTACAATTGTGAATTAAGGAAAATAATACGATAGGAAGGGTAAAGAAGAATCATACGCGAAACGGGATGAACGTGTTAGCGCTTTCGCCGCAGATCAATCGACGCAAAATCAATACTCTTTCTTCATGCTATTGTTCTTAACGAGATTGTGATATATTATATTGTTAATGCTGTAGCGATAACTAGATGCGCGTACGTATAGAGGGCGCATTGTTCGTCGCGCGGAAGTTTTAGTCAAAAAGAGGGCGCAGCAAGCGATCATCCCGGGGACTCGAATGAAGCAGATTCTTCGCGAGTGTTCGCCGATATAGTTTTCGATGATCCGTGCCGTGAAACTTACGCTTCGCCGTTTCTTTCCGTTCGCGAACACGTGAAAGCAGATCGGTTTACCGAGAGAAAGAGAGAGAGAGAGAGAGAGAGACGAGACGAGGTAGCAATAAAACAGTAGTGAAACAAACGAGGGGAAAAAAGAGCGAAACAGTAAGAGATAAAGGAAGAGTTAGAAATAGAGAGTGAGTGGACACGCGTTGATTGGATGGAGACGCGAGGGAAACAATGCCTGTAAATAAACGAACAAAACAGAAAAAAAAGATGAAAGAAAGAAGACAGTGTTGCGTTATAGTTATTTATGTTGCTGATCGAAGCGAATTCGATAGTGAATTATTGTAATAATTCGTAATTTAAGACGGAGAATGGAGGAAGAGAAATGAGAAATCATATACACAGATTATGTACATAAGCTAATGGGTAATATCTCCCTTGGTAAAGGATAGTTTACGAATAGTTATTTTTATTACTATTATTATTATTATTTCTAAGTAACTATTATTATTATCATATTATTATTGTCATATTATTATTTTATTATTATTATTAATTATTATTATTACTTATTACTATTATCATTATTAATATTATAATTACCATTGTTATCCTTCGGCCAATGATCTCAAAAGAAAGATAATAATTGTATTCGGATGAGAGTGTTGCTAAATCTGAGCCGATTTCAATTTTCATCAAAGGCCACGGTGGGAAAAAGATCACCGTTTTCGTTCGTACATTCAAGACACCGATTCTACTTCTTCATCTCTCGTGTTTTCTTTTTGTCGACTTTTAATTATTTTCTTTTTTTTTTTCGTTCATTCGTTCGTTCGTTCGTTCCTTCCTTTTACTTTTATTTCTGGCCTATGTACTCTCTAAACATGTTTATGACGCACTCGAAGCGAATTCTTCGTCTACGACTGCGCTTCGTTTCCGGTTCTAGTAAATTTCGTTACACTTCTAATACGACGCGTGCATTCTAAAAGTTAATGAACGCGCGCTTTTTGAATTCTTTCCTCCGTTTCGATTTATCTCGGATCACTTAGACTTCTCTTGGCTTCAAGCACACGATAAATAGACGCGTGATCAGAGAATGAACGTTCCTTTTTTTTATTGGGCCATACATTCTTTCATTGCATAAGAAAGAACATAAACAGGATAAATAATCGTTTATGTCGCTATAAGTCCCGTTTATATCGAGTTATTTTATAAGTGTTTATCAAATGAGAAATATGCCCACTTAAAAGTCGTGAACTCTAATTTTGATTCTGTTTCATCGTATGTTACGTGCGAACGGCAGTTCGCAAATAAAACACGGAAGGTTATTTGGTTTTGCCCTAGATTCGTCGACGAATCCTTTAAGTGAGGACATTAAGAGAAAGAAAAAGAAAAAAAGGAAAAAAATAAATAGCGGTTTAATATAATATAATTCGAAAGTGACCTATTAAATGAATGAATTTAGTTAAATCTGATAGCGGTGCAACGCTGATCAAATTATTCATAAACATGTTTTATCAAACGAGAGTCAAGACATTTTGTCATGTCTTTGTATATTTTTATGCAATGTTGTAGAATGATATTGTTTCAAATATATTATACAGATAATAATAATAAACAAATTTATATGCCATAACCTGTGTTTAATTTACTTCAATTTCATCCCACTTTACCTCCTATCCTAGTATTTAAGTAATTTTTTTTAGAACTAGAAAGAAAACCAAAGTTTTTAAATTCAATTACTGAACAGTTCGAATACGTAATGCAGAAAGTTAGGTTTTGCTTCAATGTTATAGAGATTTTGCATGAGAGACAATTTCAGAGATCAACAGAACAGAAATGAGTCATCTGACCTAATACTTGATAGGTAAGCCAATTTGCTACCGAGATTTTGCTTCTTTACTACTTTACTTACAGATGTTCTCAAAAATACGACTGCATATCAAAATCTACAGTTTAATCACTATTTCTACATTTAGTATTTTGCATTCTAATGAAATTCATATTGTAATATTTCAATTGAAAAACCGCATTACAAAATAAATAGAATATCTTACTTTACTTTATAATAGAATGTGTCCACTTCTGTATGATCATCTTTTTATAATAGTATAATAGTATATAATAGTTTATAATATATAAAGGATAGTTTAACACCACCTTACAGTCCTATTATTTAGTATCCTTTTCGCTATAGAGTCTCATGGAAAATCAAACGGTGAACTCAGGAAATAGTTAAAAACGCGCGAAATTTAAAAAGGAATCGTATAGAAAAAGGAATAGTTTTCGAAAATTCTGAGAAATGACGTCAAATCCTAACATTTAACGAAATAGCGTCATTTCCTATGTTATTATGATTTCCTGATACAAAATCACAAGTCGACCGAAAAATTTTTCAATCAGTTGAAAGTTTTGGTTTTGAGAAATTTTTGGAATATGATGTTATTTCCAACAATGGCCGAGATCACACCACCTTCTATGCTATCATGTTCTATTGATACAAAATCGCTATTTTGGCTGACAGACTTGTGGCTAGAACGGCAAATTTCAGCTCTTGGATTTTCTCAGAAAATGGTGTGTCATTTTCTGGAATTTTGGAAGGTTTCTAATACTTCTTATGACTCTTAATTGAATACTCTCTGAATACTCTCGTAATACTTAACAATAGTTATCAATTTTCTCGAACTTCTTGATCATTTTTTAATAATTTATTCCTTAAACTAATAGGAATTGGAAAGGATTTAAGAATTATGGATGTTGGAAGGATTTTATATAATTAAATATTTTCTTTATTGAATTAAATGTTTTCTTTATTTGTAAGCTTACAATAATTGTACAATTTTACAACTTATGTGTAATAATTTGTGTAATTGTATCATTTTACAATAATTTAATTCTGTTACTCGACCGATGGAGCTAAAACAATTCTTCTCGTGTGAAAATGATGACCAAAATCTTATATGAATGTGCTCGTGGCACCATGTAGTGTTTTACCGCTCGTTTACGAATCGCCGCTAAGCGCCTGACTTTGGACCAATTCCGTGCGACGTCAATGTTAGCGGCATTCTAGTTATTTCGAAAGCATGGCTATGTCTACCGTTCATAAATTGAGGTTCGCGATTAAATTCGGGAAAAACCTTACAAGACCGTTAAGTCTGAGCTGTGAAAGACGAATTTTAGGAAAACAATGTCAGCGGTTTTCAAGTTTGTATATTTTTCACGTCATATAATTTTCATTTCTATATTATTTTTTTAATTACGTACATTTTAAGGTTATGTGAATATGTTTTCCTTAATCCTATAAAATGAATTTAATACAATATTTATATAATTACCCTCTGTATACACAAAATGATTGATTTTTGAATGTATAGGTATAGCTGGTACTCTAGCACAAAGATATTCTTCTCAGGCAGCGACACAAACCACAGAAGTTCATAATATCATAAAAGATGTAGAAAAACCTACAGGTATTTGCACTTGTAATATCCAAAATATATTTTTTATATAACATCTTTTAATTTTTTTAGAGGAAGGAGTCAAACATGAATTCCAGTCAGAAACACAGATGCTTTTACAAATTGTTGCAAAGTCCTTGTATTCAAATAAAGAGGTAACATTGCCCTTATCTTATGCTATTATCTTAATGTTACTTAATTTTTAGGAAATAAACATTTAATCAAAAAACGTTTTCCTCTTTTACTTTGATCTAAAGGTATTTCTACGTGAATTAATTTCTAATGCAAGTGATGCACTTGAAAAATTAAGATATATGCGCTTAAGTGATTCTAAAGCTGCAGATATTATTGGTGACAGAAATTTGGAAATTCATATTGGTACTGATAAACAAAATAGAATACTTATAATTCAGGATACAGGAATTGGTATGACTCATGAAGAACTGGTATCAAATCTAGGAACTATAGCTAGATCTGGTTCTAGAGTAAGTATAATTAACAATACCAATTAAAATGAATTAATTATATACTACATGTATTTTACAATTTTAGCCATATTACACGGAAACTTTTTATTTTATCATGTAAATTTTTCTTTAATATAGGCTTTCTTAGAAAAATTAAAAGAGAAACAAGATGTCGGTGATATGTCACAAATTATTGGGCAATTTGGAGTTGGCTTCTATAGTGCTTTTATGGTTGCTGATAAAGTAGAAGTGTTTACAAAATCATATGCACCAGATGCTGAAGGTTTTTGCTGGGTTTCTGATGGGTAAAAAGAGTACTTTTTAATAATTAATTTAATAATTAGAAATTTTTACTTTTATGAAATATAGTAAGGTATATGTATATATTATTAAAATATAAATTTGTATTCAGTTCTGATACATTTAAAATCTCAAAGGCTGAGGGAGTTCAACCAGGAACTAAAGTTGTTATACACTTGAATCTCGAGTGCCGGCATTATAGCGATGAGAACACAATTAATAGTATGTGGTTTAAATATTTTCGTGCGATTATTTATTTTTAGATTATTAATTAATCTACTAATATTTCAAAGGTCTCATCATGAAGTACAGCAACTTTATCAATAGTCCTATTTATGTTAATGGCAAAAGAGTTAATACCCTGCAGGTATGATAAAAGAAATGCTTACATTTCCCAGGATATTTTATATTGAATTATGTAGCTATATGTATTTTTTTTAGCCATTGTGGATGCTTGATCCAAAAGATATTACACCATTACAACATAATGAGTTCTATAGATTTATTGGGAACAGTTTGGATTCTCCGCGATTCATATTACATTACTCGACCGACGTTCCACTTAATATAAGGGCGTTATTATATTTCCCAGAACAAAAACCACCATTATTTGATTTCACGAAAGGTGAAACAAGTGGGGTTTCGTTATATAACCGTAAAGTTTTAATTAAAAATAAGGTCGAAAATCTTTTGCCAAAATGGATGCGTTTCATCAAAGGAGTAATTGATTCTGAAGATATTCCTCTTAATTTAAGTCGTGAATTATTGCAGAATAGTACTTTAATTGGGTAAGACAAAAGTTGATTAAAATATGTAATGTTATATGAATGGTTATAATCATTTTAATTTGATTTATTTATTTTAACTTTTAATGTAGGAAATTGCGTGATGTTCTAACCACGCGAGTTTTAAAATTTTTAGATGAAAAATCTCGAAAATATACTGAAGATTACGACAAATTTTATAATGATTACAGTATCTTTTTAAAAGAAGGTATTGTAAGCACTGATATTCATAAAGAAAAGGTAATATATATATCTTTTTTACTAATACATGTAGATATTATTTTCATTGCTTCTGTAATAGTTAATGTTACATATCTCTTTGTTTGGTTCTTGTGTTATTGTTTATTAGGAAGAAATTGCTAAACTTTTACGATTCCAATCATCTGCAATGCCACCAGAGGAATTGGTAAGTCTAGGAGATTACTGCAAACGAATGCCTTCTGATCAAAAGAAGATCTATTACCTATTAGCACCAAGGTAAGTTAATTACTTTTCCCTACTATAAATTATTATGGCAGTATTTGTTTTTAATTCTTAATTTTAGCCGAAACTTAGCTGAACAATCACCATATTACGAATCTCTAAAAAAACGGAATATTGAAGTACTATTTTGCTATGACGCGTATGACGATGTGATTTTCTTACACTTAAGACAGTTTAACTCTTATAAGTTAACTTCTATCGAAGAAGAGTTACGTGAATCAGATTCAAAATCTGATAGTCCTGGTACGTGATATGTCTGAATGGCTTTCGAATTTGTATAAATTGTTCTGTTTTAATATTTCTTCTTGTTTAGGTATTATTAATCAAGGCGAAATTGACAATCTTATAACATACATGAAGAAAGTTTTGTGCGGAAAGGCTCATGATATTAAAACAACGACTCGACTTGAGTCACATCCGTGTGTTGTTACAGTTCCAGAGATGGCAAGTGCAAGACACTTTACCCGCATACAAACACGTCAATTAGGAAATGAAATGCTTTACTCCATACTTCGGCCATGTTTGGAAATAAATCCTAATCATTCCCTCATTAAAAGGCTTTGCGAATTAATGAACACCAATACAGAATTAGCAGATCTTCTCATAGAACAGGTATTATGTTATGATCTATTATGTTATTTTTGATAGCCTCGGATTTTATGTGTTCTAAATCTCTTCTTAATCTGTTCCAGTTATTCACGAACAGTATGGTAGAAGCTGGTTTAATTGATAACCCACGTATATTATTAGCGTCTCTGAATAAATTGCTGACTGCAGCATTAGAGAAACATTAATTTACATAAAATATTTGCAAAAATATTGTTTAATAAATTACCAATATGTTGTATATATGAACATTTCAAATAAAACAATTAATTGGCCATTGTACAATTTTCTACGATTAAAATCTATTTTATAGAAAGGGAAAAGATTCATTGTATTATCATTTATGTTTATCATTTTAAGTAGAATAAACTATTTTATGTATTTTATTACATTTATTGTCCCATTCACCTTAATTAATAAATTGAGACATGGAAAGGAATCATTTGAGACAGGTAATGGCATAGTAACTTCTATACTTTTATACTTCGTGTGGTAATGGTTTTGAAACTAATATAATAAGAGAAAACGTAGGCAAGATTGTATTATTTATTACAATAGGTTGATCTTGTACAAATTAATTATAGCCTTCTAATTATAACAAGTCAAGTTCCTCATTGTTTGAAGGATTTCATGATATCGATATGTATCCTATTAGCAGGGCTAAGTTGCGGTGAATTTGGAAGTTGTACCCACATCTTTTTCGTGTTTAATTTCCTACATTCTTCATTGTCGTATAATTATGGCAAGTTACAATAAAATAAGAAATAAGTGGAACTATTTATTATTTTATAAGTTATAATCAAGTATAAAAATCCATAATAAGTAGTTCGGAAAATAAAAAAAGTAAACGCACACAAATGAAATATATTCGTTTCGATCAATTCCGATTGCTTAAACCATTAATAGTGCGAAATTATTAAATCCTACTTTACGAAAACGTTTCGTCCAAACCTTAATATCGCTAATCGGTCAGAACTTCTATAAAATATTGCGCTCCCTTATTTTTATCTTTACAACCAAATATTTTGTAACGTCCATGTGATTACAAACTGATTGGTACAATATTTATAAATGGATGATCTCGTTTCATCCGCATCAGTTTACAGTCTTTAACCAATATGTCTTCATTGTTAATCCGTAAAATATAAAACTAATCTTAACAGTTACGAACCCCGCTGTGCTTCGACGCAAACTGAAATTTTCATTGCGTGTTGATGTTGATTCCGATACAATTTGTTAAGTTAAAACTGTACAGTATTCTTATATATTTCATTCTAATATAGAATAAATTGTCTATGTTCAATTGTATCCGTGTAAGTAATTGCATTGAAATTTCAGAAAGGAGAGGCACAGCTGTTTCAAACTTATATAAGAAGAAGACAATTTTCTTTTCCTCTTGGTCAAAACAAAAAAAGAATATGTCACCCTGTTTCACATTATTATTAACGTGATTTACTGATTTATCCCACTAAATGTAGAATAAGATGGCTAGCATTCTTTACAGAACAGGAACATAAACAATAAATTTGCCAGTAGAATTCTACATGTATAAAAAGAACGTGTACACCTCTCCCAATTAAGCTGCCGCTAAAATATTTGTCCAACGGAAAGAAAACGTATCTTGCATGGAAGTACACGGTATTTAAAAGACATTAGGCACAGAAATAACAGTTTCTTGACCCTTTGTGTGTCACGCTTAACTACACAAATTAATCAAGGGAAATACCTTTGTTCGTACGGCATTTATTATTAAGTTGGCAGTTCAAAAAATGTTTCATTATCGTTACTTGGACAGATTTTCATGATGAAAAATAACAGCGTGAGAACTATGTAATTCATAATAAGAGTGTCGATGAATTGCGTACGATCCACATTGCTGAGCAGTCTTATCGAGTAGATAAAAATGTTAAAGCGTGATGTAAGTAGTAGCACCATATATGCAGTTATGTCTGTTGAACTGATGGTGACTAATAAAAGGAAAAGTTCGAAATAAGAAATGAGAAAAGAAGAGAGGGAAAATAAAATAGATGCAGTTAAACGAATAGAACATTGACTTAGCAATACGTACGCGCGGAAATGGAATACTATCTTCCGCGATTCCTTAATTTCTTTTCTTTTAAAAAACGTTGGATAGTTAATATTACAATCATTATCATACAAGTCATAGTATTTGATCATTGTATAAACATTATTATCATCACAGTAAAAATATTTCATATCTCTTTAACTATTGTGCTTTGCTGCAGTAAACGCCAGCAGACATGCACATATATTCGCCCTAGAAGCAGAGCACTGTTTTTTTCACTAGAGTCAATTCATTTACTCACTAGACTATGCTGTACTTATATCTATATTATTAAGTAGTCCTTCTGTTTATTTCGTACGTAACCAAAATAAAGTCGGTTAGCAAATAGTAAAAATACATAAATGTACCTATGTATTTTTTTTGCAGTGGAATTATAGTTGTGGATAAGATTTAAATTTAAACGATAGGTCATTAAATAATAGTCATTGGTCTGACAACACGGTCGTGATTAAATTTACTTCTCTCAAGTAACAAATTTTATCCTTAATCAAGATAATTTCTTACTCGTAATAGTTGCGTATAGTTGTCACGATATATATGTATACATATATTTTTCATATTGTATACATATACATATGTATATTATATATTTTTTTTTTACTAAACCTCATCCCCTCTGGTAGAATTGAAAAGATGTTTTACCGTTAAACGAAACTCCTAATGGTCCATATATCGTAAAATCGTCAGAATGTAACTTGTCTATCAAATGAATGCGTCTTCGATAGAATATGCAATGTTTTGTAACCAACTCCTTACCAATTCGTTAAATGGCCCTATTTTAATTACCATGAAATATACAACGTAAGTGTCGTATGAAAACAAGAATTGTTCCCAGATACATGTACGTTCATTTTCATACTTGCGGCTCAATAGAATTGTTTCGAGGATCGCTGAATTAAGTACGTTAGAGTACCTAAGCTCTACCTACATAGGAGATTTGAGGTACGATGTGCGAACGGCGCACACCGTTGGCTCAGTATGTGATTATTTCCATACCGTTCTTTAATTAGCTCGTATTCATCAATTTCCTTATATTCATAGCTGCCTCTGTACACACCTCCCTATCTTTCTCTCTACCTCTGATTCGATAATACGTATGTACAATATTTTTTCGTCGTATATTCACATAACATTCGCACTGTCTTTGTTCAAGAAGCACAGAAAAACACGATCACGTTCAGTCTGTTCTCAAGTCGTGGCACCACTGTTTGTCACACCGAGGTCTGCGTGATACCATTCCCCGACAACCACAAGCGGCCATTGCTCTTTTGATCGGCGATCTCGTATTCGGAATCGTCAATTTCGCATAAGTTGGTTGATAAATCGCTGTTGCTGGTTGCACCGCCCAATAATGAATTTCTCTCTTCGAGCGTGGTGATTACCGAACCGATCTCATCGACCTCGTCTCCCTTGTGGCATCGGTTGCGTCGGGTGCTTGGGAAACCATAAGGCACTACATCGTCTTCCTCCTCGTCGGATTCTAAAGTACTAAGACGTCCATTCAAAGGATTTGTTTCGTTCTCCGTGTCCGTATGGATGTTGTAATGCGGTAGATAAGAGTTCGGATGACGGAGATAACTTTCGGAACCTTTATATTTGTATTCTCCCTCGCCGCCGCTATCCAAGGGATTTAAACGTTGCGTTTCCGCGCACTGATACTGCTCAGAAAATTCAGTCCCGCATTCCGAGTCCCCGACGTACTCTGATTCTTGATCTTCGTTCAACGTCTCGATGTCCCTCGCTGGATCTACAGAGCCGTGCACTAAAACGAATACATTTCGTTATTTTAATAACGCGATTCATTCATAATTGACAATTAAATTAAATACTAAGCAGCTCTCTGAGAAAAAAAGGGGGACAATTGACGTCGCAGATCAATTTCATTGGATGCTATAAAGATTTATTACAAATATTACACCCTACCAATCGAAGGTTAAAAAGGCAAACCACCAAGTCTACCTTAGTGCTATGTCACATGCATCCCTTTCTGCAGCTACTATCCATTTAAGACGACAAATCGTTTAAAGGAAACAAAAGATTCGATATAATATGTCTACAGACATAATGAACTAAAACTGTTCCAACTAGCCGCGAGTGGAAGCAATTGTACTGCGAAACATGCAGTCGCGTACTCACCTGACGGTAACTGATGAGTGTTTGATTCGTTACTCTCATTGCTGTGGAAGCTGGACGAGTCTGGTACTTCGCTTCCAGGCACCTCCGTGATATTAGGCAAGGGGTTTTGGCTTGGCCTGACCCAGTCTGAACAATCCCAGTGATACCCTAAAAGCATTGCAGACAACAACTGTACTCCGACACGCTACATGCGACGATCTGACGTCGCGATACGGAGTCGAAAGTGAGAAAGAGAGAAAAGAAGAAAGTGAGAGAGAGAGAGAGAG
The DNA here is from genome assembly GCF_014825855.1 of Bombus pyrosoma. Lineage (NCBI taxonomy): Eukaryota > Metazoa > Arthropoda > Insecta > Hymenoptera > Apidae > Bombus > Bombus pyrosoma. Next base: position 14,140,983 of record NC_057775.1, on the reverse strand, counting down.
AGAGAGTAAGAGAGAGAAAGAGAGAGAGAGAGAGAGAAGGAAGCGGAATGTCTGCCTGGTATTATATAAAGGGTAAAAAAAAAAAAAAAAAATAAAATCTAGCCGATAGAGAAGAGATAGCGACAAGCGAAGCGACCCAAATATCAAAATGTGTATCCTTAGGTATTCGGCTGTTCTTTCAGGCATTACTATCTCGACTTACCACCGACTATACGAGGATCATCCTCGATGGACGTCATGGAGGCAACGGAGGTCCCACCTCCATGAGGCACGCGTCGAGAAGGATTTAGTAGAAGTCCTCCAGTGGTCAGCTCCGGTACCACTGGGCTCGCTCGTTTCAGGTCTGTTAGCGCACACAATACGATAACACCAATGTTAATTCGATTCGCTACACGCCCAAGACAGCATACGTTTCCGGACATTCGTATTAAGAAGAGGGAAACGATCGAGAGAAACAGACAGAAGAACGAGAAGTAGAATGTAAGATAGTGACAAAGGCGTAAAATGGCGATAAAGGAAGGTGAGAAAGTCCGACGAAATGATTAAACGAGAGAAACGAGGGAGAGATAGAAATAAGTAGGAACCACAGAAAATAGGATAAGTAAAAGAGAGATCGAGTCAATGGATCAAGCTATAAATTCCACCCACGAATGCATGCGACAAGCGAAAACAAAAGTAAGAAGCTACGATGAATCGGGGGAATCAGCGACGCATACTACTCACCATTTTTTATCTTTGTCGTGTCCGTGATGAAGGAAGCTAGTTGCATCTGCTCTTGCCAGCTCGGCTTATGAAGGCTATCCGTGTCGCTGCCTGTAGCGTTTCCGCCGACTGGGTTAGCGAGGGTTAAGGACGGAGGGGGCACAGGTGTGCTGCGATTTAGGTTTCTCAAATAATCTGGCGGGAAATTTTCCAGCTCGTCACCGGCGCTGCCATAACTTCGCAGTGTGTCTAGATTATTTAAGGCCACCGCTGCCGAGTTACCGTACGCGGCTGGCTCGTTGTTCGAGCTTGGAGTATAGGAAGCGGGTCTAGGAGGGCATTGGGGAGGTTCTCTCTGCAAAAAAGAATCACACGAAAAACCTTAAACTCAATGCACGCATCACTCGCAGGAGAGGGAATTATCGGCTGATGATCGCAAATCAAGAAAAAGAACGCCATTAGAAAAAAAAAGACAAAAATAAAAAAAGAAAAATCGTCTATCATTGGCGTACGATCGAGGTATGATTAAAAGCATGCGGTCTTCTCTCTTAAGTGCTGACAAATCAAACAAGTATATTTATTTCTCTGATTTAGATACGATACCTGTATCACTTCCAGGTTGCTCAATTTTGAGCTTCGTTTGAACTCGTGCTCATGAGGTCGCGCTGAATTTAAAACAATTTGCTTCCTGGTCTCATTGTTGATGTTATTCGCCCGTGCTCTCGTGCGTTTCATCCTGATCCGTCGGAAGGCGAAGAATATGACGATCAGGAATATGTTCACTATTATTGCAACGCCAATCCACATTAGCTGCTCCCATGTGATTTTAAAGTGGCTTGATATAATTGGTGTAGAGTATGCCGGATTTCCACAGTTTAGACCGGTCATATTAGGAGGACAAATACATCTATAGGTCCCTATTTCGTTCATGCAGGTCCCTCCATTTGTGCAGGGATTGGTGTCGCATTCATTAACGTCTGTTTCGCAACGTTCTCCCATGAATCCTTGGCATTTGCATATCGGCCCATTATTGCCTTCCTCGCAAACTCCACCGTGAATGCACGGGTTTGGACTACAATATCGTCCGAATTCGCAGCGTTTCCCACTCAGACTTGGTCCAACACATTCGCAAGTGAAGTCACCTCCCTCTGGTACGACTTTGCAACGACCACCGTAGAGACAGGGCGAAGAGGCGCAAGGATCGGTATCAATTTCACAAGCGAGCCCTGCAAATCTGCTGTGACATTGGCACTCATAGTTGTCGCCACCAGAATCTTTACATGTTCCGCCATTCTGACAGGGCTGCGAACCACAGATCCCTGGGGGCACTAAAACCGTTGCAGCGTCGCAGCTGAATTCCACGTTTGCAAAGCGTTTTAAGACAGCGACACTGCTAGCGCCACTCATATGTAATGGTACCGATACTCTGGCGATTCTGACATCATCCATACATCCTATGAAACCACGTTGAACATCCTCGAAGCCCAAAACTGATGGATGTTGTCTAACTTCAGCACCCAAGTAAAGATCATCAGATTGAAGGTTCAGGATATCGTTGATACCGGGTGCAGATCCATGAGCTACGTGCTTTCCATCAACGGTCAACTTGGCGCTGTTGCTTTCTCGTTCTAGCTGGATCTCGTGCCACTGTCCATCGCTCACGTATACGCTGCTCACGCGAACCAAACCTTCTCCGCTGCCCAGATCGAACTTGTATTGAACAACTCCATTCACGACTTCTAGTATATTGTAATCGATCTTGCCAGCTGCATACATCAAGTTTCCGGTCAATTGCACTGTTCTGATCCTCAAAGATAAACTGAGACGATCCTCGATAGTCTGTTTGATGAGGGCTTTATCGATCCTATAACGAGCATAGCTCTTGCCACTAAACGATATGGGGTTTCGTGGAATGTAGCAAGACTCGTCATGGCACTTGGAGATGTCAATATCGCAGGTTTGCCCGGCGAAACCTTCAGGGCATTGGCACGAGTATCCTTGGACCGAAGAATCGGGAACGCAGACTTTAAACAGTGGACAAGGATCTCTGGCGCATTCGTTGACGACTACCTCGCAATGATTCCCGGCATATCCTTCTTTGCAACTGCACTCCATCTTGTGCCTGTGTCGCGGGGACACGAAACTCATCACGTCAGTAGCTACAGGTGTTATTTGTGTGATGTCGAGAACAATTTTGTCTTGACAATCTCCATAAACGCAGTATTCTTTGTTACATTTAAATCTAACAATTTCTTCCACGACTAATTTCGTCGATTCTTCGAGTTCTTCGATACGTTGATTTAACGCCTCCCGTATATTCTCAGACCCATAAAAGGTCGGTGATCCCAGAGGTGTAGAGCTCTTCTTCACCGCGAATAGGAGGTCCAGATCATTGTGAACGGTTTGGCGAATAGTACGAGATTTAATTAGATTCACTTCGTCTGTAGAAGGTTGGACGCTGATAATAACGATATCCTTTAATCTACAGTTCATCGCGTTGCGCACGGTTCTAATGAATCCCTTGCGATGACTTAGTATAAAATCTTCCGGACTGACTTCTCTGAATCTTACAATTACAGAATTCTCCAACATTTTTTCCGTTACCAAATCAACATTTACTTTAACGATAGAATGCGAATGATATTTTCCATCGGTTACGCTGACGTTTATCCTGTATTCGCCAACATCGAGACGCGGAAGGGCAACCAAAGTGCCATCAATTTTGTCAATTTTGAAGAGGTCGTTTGGGATAGGAGACGATGGAACCAAACTGTACGAAAGCGTGTCATATTGATCTTGATCCGTTGCGTGAACCCTTCCGATGATCCCACCAGGATACTCGTCCATGTAGGAATTAATAACCACCTCCAGAGGCGTAATTACCGGAGGATACTGGGATTCCTCGATCACTTTGATCACGACCCATGCATCGGAATAGAGAGGTGGGCTTCCGTTATCAAAGACGCGTATGTGCAACTCGTATTTATCTTTGACCCTGTTGTTGAATTTGGTAGCAGTTCGCAATGTGCCGTCCTGCTCTAATCTGAACGCGTCACCCTCGTTCCCAGATCGGAAGTCGAAGGTGTATGGAGCGGCGTTCGGTTCAATATCTGCATCTGTGACCACGAATTGTAATACGGTGTGGCCAAGGGGCTTGTCTTCTTGCACTACCGCGGTATAATTTGAGAGGGAGAATAGCGGCGGGTTGTCATTTGCATCTAGAATCTCGATGTTTACCATCACGAAGCTGGATAGCCTAGGTATGCCGCTGTCACGGGCGTGAACCTCCAACACGTAATTACCGATCTGGAAACATGAAATATCGCGTTGTAGATTGCATTCGAAATGTCTTACAACCGCATTAAGATATATAATGAATGGTGCGTATGATTTATACTGACTTCTTCGCGATCCAATGGTGCGGCGACAGTAATTTGTCCTGTTTTCTCATCGATCGAGAATTGCTTCTGCCTGTCACCTCGTTCGATATAATAAGACACGTTCCCGTTCTCCTCGCTATCCAAGTCGTTTGCGAATACCTGATACATTTATTATAATATAGAATTAGTTTACAGTTAGCGTATAGTTAAAACAATATTTAAGTTATTCGAAATTCATCTCGTTCCTTTTTATTTTAAAATTTATCTCTAAAAATATTAAGTTTTTTAAAATTTTCGTTTATTTTATTATATGTAAAAGCTGTACGATAAAAGCAATTATTCAATCAATAGTTTTTTATACATAAGCTGTATATATATATATAAGTATAAGGCTTACCTGGGTAACTTTTTCTCCAATCTTTGCGTCTTCCCGTATACAAGCTCTGTATGAAACTTCGCTGAATATCGGCGCGTTATCATTGCTATCGATCACGGTAATATTCACCGTAGCGTGATTACTCAAAGGCGGAATGCCTCCATCTATAGCTTGGATGGTCAAGAAATAATCTCTGGCACGTTCGAAATCTAATTGCTCTGCAATAGTAATCACGCCACTACGGGCATCTATCTGGAACTTCTTATGTTCATTTCCGCCAACGATCGAATAGTAAACATCAGCATTGACTCCAGTATCCTTAGACGTTGCAAGAACTCGAGCTACTTCCGTTCCAACTGCATAGATCTCAGGAACTTTTGAGAAATAGACCTTCGACGCGAATTCTGGTGGATTGTCATTAATATCCTGCACGTTGACAATTAACGAAGTCACACTCATCAACTGAGGGGTACCCTGATCAACTGCCTGTATAGTTACGTTGTACATGGCCTTCGTTTCTCTGTCCAATGGCTTCCCAAGCGTAACGATGCCGCTGTCCGCTGCGATGAGGAAGTGACCATCGGCAGAATCGATGAATTCATATCTGATCTTACGATTAATGCCGATGTCATTGTCCGTGGCGTGTACTTTGGTTACTAAGGTACCGACCTCGACGTCTTCAGGCAGTGTAGCGCTATACGTCTGCATAGTAAATTTCGGTGCGTTATCGTTCAAATCTGAGACCAGAATTTCTAGCTGAGAGGAGCATTCCCAAGATGGTTTGTCTCTATCCTGTACATGCGCTGTGAGCGAATATTTCGCTTGAGTTTCCCGGTCCAATTGACCGACCGTCTTTAATACGCCTGTCTCTTTGTCCAATGAGAATTTGTCGTTATTGTCACCGGTTAAATAGAAGCGCAACTTGGCATTCGGTTCGTCGTCGTAATCAGTGGCCAGAACAGTGAGCACGTACGTGCCAGGATGCGATCCCTCAGACAGGATCTCTCGATAACGATACCTGAGGCAATATGGCGGATTATCGTTCACGTCGAGTATTTGCACCGTTACACGCGTCTTGAAGACGTATTTGCCGTCGGTGCCGACTATTTCGAGCTCATAACGATCGATCGTTTCCCGGTCCAGAGCCTTTGCCACGTATACTTCGCCAGTTGATCTAATCTGGAACTGAGATCTCGAATCGCCGGACGTTATGTAGAATTCTATGGGCGTATTTACGTCCGAATCTTTGTCCATGGTGATTAACTTGACCACGACCGTTCCTGGTAGAGCGTCTTCGTTTACTGCTGCTTCGTAACGATCGTCTACGAACGCGGGAGGATTGTCGTTGTAATCCTTTAACTTTACGTGTACAGAAGTCCTTGCGAAGTGCTTTGGATTTCCATTGTCGGTAGCGACCACCTAAACACGACAAAAATGTATATTAAGTATTACAATAAATTTCTTTCTTTTTTTTCTAACCCTGAGAAATCTTAATTTTAATCCTTTTTAATTTTACTTTGAAAATTCTAAAAGGAAAAGAGATCCTCGTCATGTTTAGACTATCTTTTTATTAAATAACTAACCTACCAAATATTCTACAGAAAATAGTAAAAACTGTCTATGACAAATTTTTAATTTTTAATTAAACGTACCTGAAACTTATATTCCGGTTGTTTTTCCTTATCAAGTAGAACCAGTGTCGATATCCACCCGGTGTACGTATCTACAGTGAAGACATTTGCCAGTTCGCCAATATCCGAGCCAAAGGAATATCGAACCTCTCCATTGCTACCCAGATCTTCATCGTGCGCGATAATTTTCAAAATTGATGTTCCTTCCTCTATATTCTCCGCCAGACTGATACCATAAGGATTACTTTCGAATTTAGGGGCATGATCATTTTCGTCCAACACCTGGAGCGAAATTTCAGCTAGAGCTGTCAATGGAGGACTCGAGTCTGTTTCAGCGAGGACTCCGATCAAATGATTATCTTTCAGCTCTCGATCCAAAGGTTTAACTAAAGTAATTTGTCCATGAGCATCGATCATAAAAAGTGGAGAATCTTCATCTCCAGAAACTATTCTGTACGTGACTGTAGTGTTGGTCACGGTTTTCAGCCTTGTTATAGGTGTTCCAATAGGAGACGCTTCTGATATGAAGAATTTATCCTCTTTACGTTCAAACAGAGGTGGAATATCTTGCGGTCCCATTATGTAAATGCTGAGGGGAACGTCAGCGTGATGTGTCGTCGCCCCGCCCTTGTCTTCCGCCCGAATGAAGAGCTCAAATAGTTGATTTTCTAAAATATTAGATAGATAATAATCCAACATGTTGCGCTACTTACTGTGGTCATTATCGGAGAATTATTTTATGGTTCGACGAGAAATTTTAATTACAAAAAAATTTCTTATGTTCGGTACAATATGAAAAATGAAGAAATATAATTTTAGCGATTAATGTCATATAGTATGCCAATGAAAATAAAATGAGCAACAGAATGTAGCGCAGAACTTACCCCATGGCATAGCACTCTTCTGAAGGAACAACGCTCCAGTATCAGGATTAATCCCAAATAACGCTTTCGCTTCCGAAGTCTGCAGTTCGTATATCGAATAAACAATCCTCGCAGCGTCATCCTCGTCAGCATCCTGAGCTTTCACCTTCAGGAACGGCGTATTAGTAGTCAAATTTCCATGAATGCTGGCTTTGTATTCTCTCAGCAGAAACACGGGCGAATTGTCATTCTCATCTCCAACTTTCACCCTAACAATCACGAAACCTGATCTGCCACCTCCATCGGTAGCCATCACGGGTATTTCATACAACTTCTGCTCTTCTCGATTCAACTTCTTTCTAGTTACGATCTCGCCAGTTTGTCTATTTATGTCAAATATCTCCTTCATCAGATCCGAAGCTATCGTGTAGATCACCGTGCCATATTCCCCGAAATCCTCGTCGGTGGCTATCACGCTCGTCACCAATCTGCCAGGCAACTGATTCTCAAAAACTGTCACTTCTACTATAGGATTTGGGAACGTAGGATTGTGTCTATTAGCAGGCAGTATCTCGATCTTGACTCTCGCGAAGCTGGTGTACACGTTGTCCGTGACGGAGACGTTCAGCATGCTGAGCTTCTTCTCGCCAAAGTTTTGCATATTGATCAGCGAAATGATGCCGGTGGATTGGTCGATGTTATACGTTTGTTGCTCGTTACCACCGACTATCGTATACGTGAGTTTGTCGTCTACGTAGTCCGGGTCACTGGCAGATACCACCGTCACGAACTGACCCCTTTCCGCGTGTTCCGACAACGAGCAAGTGTACGAGGGTTGTTCGAACTTCGGTGGGTTGTCATTCATGTCGATCACCGTCACCCAGACGTGGGCTGTGCTCGAGAGACTGGGTACACCGCGATCGATCGCGATCACCGTAAAGTGATGCGATTCGTGGGTCTCGTGATCCAGAGATCTCTTCAGGAAGATCACACCCTCCTCCGGGTCGATGTGAAACAGGTCAGTGCTGTTTTCCGTGTCGTTTTGAATCGCATAGCGAACCTGTTGGTTGATGTCTGAACACAGAAAAGTTTATGATATTACGGTTTATGGTATTTGGTGATGTTTACATAGGAATGGATGGTGTAATACAGATAGAAGACATGTGTCACATGTGAACGTAATACGTAAAGAATATGTGTTCTTAGGGTGTATTCATTTTTTGAGCTCATCTCCTGGTATATCGGTGATCTAATTTTTTAAAATCTCGAATTGTTCAGTATTTTATCTATGTGTATTTGTGTACATATAATTATATAAATGGAGCATGCTATGTTAACGGAGGTTTCTACAATAAGTATTAATGCATTTATGTTGTTACAAATTACATGAATGTTATAAAGTTTCCAATAATATCATGGCTGGAAAATTATTTATGGCATGTACACGAGAACGAAGCTTAATTAACATTTCCTGTTGATATCATTTATGAACAACCGTTTTACTATGGTAGAAAAACATTTTGTACGAAGAATGTTTTAAGAACTCAAATTGATAAACTACGGTCATTAAGATAATAAACGATAGTTACAAGTAACAAACATGGAACAGTTCAGGATTTTATGAGTTTAATATTTCTCCATTATCAGTTCAACCAATTAAAGCTTCGTTTCAACTTCTGACATAGTTCTGAGTTACCGTGAGCGAATTTCCAAATAAATCACTGGACAAAATCTCTCAACGAGAAACATCAGCTTCTATTTATCCTTTTCTCGTCTTTTTCTCGTCTCATTCTCGTACAATCATGTAACAACTCGGGGTATATTTCATCGCGATAATCCAGCCTCGGTACCCACTAAGAGCATCCTTCACAATAATTACAATAACATTAATCTTGCTCCAACAGGACTGCCTCGCGTTATTTATGAGACATACACAGACAGAGGGAGCGAATTTCCGTTGCCACGACATTAATTGCAAATTTAGCCGGGCCTTCAAGCTTCACGAAGCCAATCCGATCTTTCAATGCGTATCTTGCGATATACACTGCTGCTCATAAATGTAATCTTGTTGATAAAAATTACGAATATCGGAAATTTTCGAGTAAAGTTATATAGTCGAATATACAACGATATTGTTAAAAGATATTAGAGGACGTCAAATATTTTCTACATTAAGATTAGAAATTTATAAAATATCAGGATGAATTTATAATTTTAACATTAAATAAATCTGCTCGTAATACTATCGTAAAACCATATCAAGCTATTCGTTTCTGCAATATCACAACCGACCAAAATTATTGAGTTACCGTAAGACAAAATAAAAATATCGATTGTTTCATAAAATTATAATGTCCAATGAATATATCAAAGTAAACGCAAGGATATTACACAATATGCAAATATTATGCGAACCTGTGTTTCAAATTCAAACATAGGCAGATAGAAGAACTAAGAACATTCCACTTCTTGCGCATGATTATATGGACAGGAATATGCATAGCTGAATTTAATAACCGCTTACCAGTGTCGTTATCTCTGGAGCTGACTCTCAACACGGAAGTGCCGAACGGCGCAGCCTCGGAGACCGAGATGTTGTACGAGTCTTGAGTGAATTCGGGCGGGCAATCGTTCACGTCGAGCACCAGGATGCTAACGAGTACCTCCGCGTAGACGCCTGATACGCTGTCCGTCGCGCGGACGGTCAGCTCGTACTGTTTCTTTTGCTCGTAATCCAGCTCGTCCACCACGTAGATTACACCTGATTTATCGAAGAGAAGATTGTAGACCCAAAAGCAGTCTATGCAGCGTAGCGTCCACAAAGCCGAGAAACTTTTCCTTTTTATTCGTGATGCTGACTAATAGCCCGACATTCTTGTGTGTATTTTTTTTTTTTTTTGTAAATGTGCGCGCGCGCGTGTGTGTGTGTGTGCCATTTTATACGATATTTTACCAAAGAGCATCTTGAGAAGCAGCATAGTTTATCGATGTGCTTGTACTTAATGCGGAACTTATGCAAATTTTATGTAGAGATGTCGAAACGTGGTTTAATTATTCGTCTATATGATGGTGACTGGGTAATTCAAGGAGTTGCTCGGTTTCGCGGACACCAAGAAGAGAACATTGGTGAATGCAAGTCACGTGGTAAACACGTTTATACAAGACGCTCGGATACCGTGAATGAATTTGCGGATGCTACCAGAATGTCTGCACCTTCGAACACGACGGCGCGTTGTGCAACTTAACAGGTTGACTCCATTCAACTCGACGTTTTCGATTTTTCTCTCGCAAACGTTTACCGAGCCTTGGAATGTTATAATGGACGTATATACTCTTGGGAGTTGCGATATTACGTGACTGCTTCTTGAGATCTTTATAAATTTTCTGACAACTCTGGACATTGTCGAATAAAAGAGTAACTGGGCGATATTCTTTATTTCATTATACTAAATGAGTATGTATTTTTAAAAAAATTCAAAATGTCTTAGGTATTCTCTTGACGTACTTTTTACTTTAGCCAATTCTTCTGCCAGTCTTTATTCCTTTGATCCCAATCGAAACATTTGCATGCATAAAATTTCTAAGAATTCTCATTTGCTCAATTAAAATAGATCGAAGGAAGAATAAGAATATGTTACACAAAATGGAAAGCAATTTCTCTACACGTCGTCCTATTCTCGTTGTTTTGCGATCGATCTCAAGAAGCGAACAAGCGAAAAGTGTCACGTATCGTAGTCAACCTGTTACAAACGAGCTGCCTTGTTCCCTTTCTTGCTATTTCCACGCATTGTAGCTCGTTTAAGGTACAAGCACGGTATCTTTCCCAATTCGCACGCGACGTAAGGTGCAGGCACGCCATGCGAAGAACAGAGTGAAAGCCGTAAGAGAATTACGGGAGGCGGGAGAATTAAACGAGAACGAGGGGAAAGGGGGGAGAAAATAGAGAGAGAGAGAGAAAAAAAATGGTGTGCCGACGATAAGGCAGCGTTGAAACGCGGTTTCGAGATATATCACCGGGCGAATTGCTGCCTCGATGTAACCGCGTATCGCGTTTAAAAGCAACATTGTGCTCCAAACCCGTTTTTCACGCAGCTTCGTTGCTTCTGCATGAGATAATGGGACCGGTTGGGTTGAAAACGATGAGTAAAAGTGAGAGCAGAAGTGCAGAGCAGAAGCGTTCTCTACGTCGGACAAGAGGATCAACATGCCGTTAAATTGTTGCATCGTTGCTGAGTCTCGCTTCTTCGCGATGGCTTTTTTTTACTTTTGACAATGTCGTGCATCGATTGACAAGCGGTTAGAAATTGCGAAGGATGCCGGATATTGTGTAAGTGACGTGCAATCATAGAAGCTGTGTATGGCAAGCGGAAGTTTCGGCCGTCCGATGATATGGGTTCCGGCGTGTTTGAGTTGGGATTCCGAGTTTCCGGTATTTTCAGTTCTTGACACTTAACCGTTCCTTGTGTATACTCGAGCGTAATGGTCTCTTCGAGGTCCTTGTGTTTTTGATATCTTCTCCGACAATTTAAAAAATAAAAAATAGTGCAAAAATGATAGATAATAAAACATATATAGAAGAAGATTCATATTGGATACGTCTGAAAGCGATTATTCCAAGAATTTCTATTTAGAAAGTTTCCACGGTGTTCCTAAAAATTATTGTTTCTTAAAATTCAGTAAATCCTTACGATTGCAAAATACAGGTATACGTAAGACTATAATTTGTAGTTAAATTTCTATGTCGTAACGACTCCACCATCGCGACATCCGCTTGAATTACGATCGATACCTCGTATGAAATCCCGATCGGTGTTCGCCGTTATTCTAACTTACTGCATGACGTCGTATGCCGGTCATGAAGTTGGTATTAATTCAGTGCATAGCGACAGGGTGGGGACTTATCGTTCGAAGATCGACGCGAGAAACTGGCGGCCGAAAGAAACTCATTGTTACTGTTTGAGTCGTGCATGAAAATCTTAGAATGAAGAAAGATAGAGAGCAGTGCGGTAGCATGGTATAGTGCAACACAGCAGACCGATAGAACTAGTATTTTTTTATACTCACAAGGACCATTGTTACTGTCGGGGGCTGCGAAACAGGGAGATACAATAACACTTTAATTTCTAATTTAATCAAATAAGCATTCGTAAAGAATACATTATAGGAGAGACGGGTAAAGAAAGGGGAATTAATTTAAAAAAATACTACGATAAAATGTAATGGCGAACGTACGTGTTTCAACGTTGAATGGAATTAACTCGAGAAGTATATATAATTATTTATGATTAATTATATACGAATAAATTAATCATACGATTATAACTGCAGCTTGTGTTACGTGCGATACATTCCAACATCCCCAATTTGCTACTGTTTCACCACTACACCGTGACTTGATTAGAATTTAGTCACCGGATACCATGTATAACGGAACCAACACGTCGTTCGTTAAAGTAGAAAGCGCGGTTGTTGAGTACGAGATTATCGAGGTAACCATTTATATTATATTTAACCTCTTCATTACTGTTTCTATTTGGAAATGCATAAATTCGTTCGTCATACCTTATAACGTTAATAATATAATAATAATAATGTAAATTGTTTAATTTAGTGCGTTGAACGATTTAATGTCACGAGATACACGAAATGAAAAGTTACTTCATCCATTGCAACGATTATCACTGTAACTACGTCGTCGGAAATTAGAAACGCGTTTCATAAAGCATGAAGCGGACGTTTTCAGTAATGAAAAGGTCAAAAGTTATTAGAAGTCCCACAGCCGAATTGGAATGACAATCCTCGGGAGATGTTTTATTTGGGACTGGATTTAGGGCGCAACATTCGCCGATCGCGCGTTTATAATTTCGAATGTAACACACGTTCGCCGCTGTCGTGATGCCATTGGATGAAACTTTCGTCGTAAAAAAAAAGAAAAAAAAAAAGAAAGAAACAGGAAAGTATGGGACGAAAAGAAAAATCTCATTCGTAGGACATATACGTATATACACTACCATTTGACCGTATCATGTTTCGCATGGAACGATGATGCAAGAAATAAAAATATATACGTGAAAGAGCAGAATCGACAGGACCGAAAACGTGGCAGTTTTTTTGAATCTTATCGTCGTGTGTTGTTGAAAGCTACATTGTTCGAGTTGCAACTTCATCGTTCCGTGCATGGGCGCTACGCGTTTAATTCAATCTTCGCTTCATCGTTCATCCACGGTTTTGAAAAACTGTTTCGCCGTGCGACCAACGAACGTTCGCTCACCTGTGTTGAAATCCAGAGCGAATTCCTCGAAATCGTTGCCTTTAGTTATACTATATATGAGCTTGCGATTCAACGGTGACTCAGCTTGTATAGACAAAGATAGGGGCGAATGTATCTCGATACTTTCCAGCACGCTGTCCGTATAGAATTGCTTGTCAAACACTGGCATCGACCGATCTATCACCTTCACGTTCACTGGCACCTCGATAGAGCACGGTGTTATGCCTGAAATAAAGTCGAAACCTTGTTGAGAACTATTTAAACGCCAATTAAAATGTAGATGCTGTAAATAGCGAGTTTACCTCCGTCATATGCGGCAATGGTGAGCTGATATTCGCGATTGTGACCCTCCAGATTCTGTTTCAGGGATATCTCGCCCGTTTTCCGGCATACCTTGAATAGTTCTCCGTGACCTTTCTTCAGTTCGTACCTGACTTCTCCGTTGTCACCGCTGTCCATATCTACTGCATGTACCTACAAGCCAAGTGGAATGTTCTATTTATAATTTTGCGTTAGGAGAAGAAAATTTAGATGAAATCTTAAAGGATCTTAAATTTCGAAATAAGAATATCTTTTACCACCGTAGTAAAAGGGAATTAAAATAACAATATAATCTTATAAAACGAATAACGGAAAGGGTAGTGGAAACAATATCAAGAAGATTATACTAAGCTAGTCAAGCCCCAGTCATTTCATCTCTATTCTACACCTAACATTTTACATTGTAAAATAAAGAACAACCGTAATCCACTTGCCTTGGTAATAACGTCGCCCTTCTGCGCGTCTACGGACACGACGGCGTAATAGGGCAAGTTAACAAACATAGGACAGTTGTCGTTAATGTCTAATATAGTGACATTCACGATCACGTGCGCCACCCTTGGCTTCTCTTTGCCCGGCATCTGACTCTTCGCCTCTACTATCAGTTCGTAATGTTCGCAAACCTCCCGGTCGAATCTAATTCCGGTGGTCCGGATCGCGCCGGATGTCGGTCCAATTACGAACATGTCAGTGGGGTTCAGAATGCTGAAGACGATGTGCTCGTTGAGCGCGCTGCCCAAAACGTTCACAACCGCGACCGTCGTGATCCTCGTCGAATTCTCTGGGATCGTACCCTCGTAGACGTCCTTCTGGAACATCAGCCCGGAGTTCTCCGAGTTCTCCACCATCACGTTCACCTGGCAAACGTTCGAATACTTCCCATCGGAGACACGGACCCTTAGCAAATAGCTTTTCTTCATACGTTCCGGATTATAAATCGTGATCACACCGGTCTGGGGGTCTATGTCGAACGTATGCGCTTTGTTTCCATCGATGATGTCGTACCTGAACCGGAACAAAAAGAAAAGGTCGTTGTTACTTGGATAACACACGATGTTCTACCTTGGTAAAGGTGCAAAGGATCGTTAAACCTTCCGCTTTAGTGCCGACGGAAGAAAAAAAGAAAAAAAAGAAAGAACAGTGACGCAAGCACCTCTATGCAAATTGAAAGGTTGGTCCCTTCACCAACGGTATACACAAGTGGGCAGTAAGTAATTTTCTTTCTGCGCGCAGGAAAAACGGCCGTGTATCAGAGGGCGATCATACAAATTTCATGCAACAATTATAATAGTAAATGAATGCTAACGAAGCCACGGCGCAGTCTGCATAAATATGAATCAGCCTTTTAAACTGGCCGTAAATACAGAGGCACGCACGTTTTAATGGTGTTATACGTACCTGAGTGGGACACCCTCGGAACTGTCCGGATCTACGGCCCTCACTTGGATCACAGCGACGTTCTTATACGTAGGTAACAGTACAGTGGCGTTATAGTCGTTTTCGAGGAACTTGGGTGGACAATCGTTTACATCCGTCACTACGATCATGACCTTGGCCGTGGTCTCGGAAGACAATTTCGGTTTCCCTAGATCGGAAACCTTCACGTGGAAGGTGAACTTTGGAATGGTCTCGTGATCTAAAACCATTACGGTCCTAATGGCACCTGTGCTCGAATCTATGTGGAAGTACTTTCGAGGTAAATCTTCGACTATGTCGTAGTTCAAAAGAGCGTTCAATTCAGAGTCAGCGTCCTCTGCTTTTATGACCAGTGGGGTGCTAGAATTAGTGAGTACTAAGGAACCAATGCTAGCGCCTTCGCTTATTTCTCCGTTGTACGTAGCTTGCAGGAACCTGGGCGCGTTATCGTTTCGATCCAGAACATGGACAATTACGTTACAGTGTGCCTTTGCGCTAGCCATGTTAGTCGCCGCCACCGTCAGGTTATAAAACTTGGTCTTTTCATAGTCTAGCTCGTTCTTGATCACGATGATACCTGTACTAGGATTCATGAAGAACGTGTCGTCTTTATTGCCTTGAACAATCTCGAACTGCAACGAGGACGTGCTTCTGGCTTCCACGTGTTTCACGTATGTACCCAGTTGTTGGTTCTCATAGATCTCGGCGGATAGTTCTTTCTGGATGAACCTAGGCGGAGCGTTGTCAGCCATGGTGACCATCACGTGTACAGGCACCGTGTTGGACAAAGCTGGAGAACCGTGATCCGTAGCCTTCACCAATAATATATATTCGGAGGAGACACTTAGATCTAGCTCTCGAGCCACGCGAATAACACCTAGGTCTGGATCTATCGCGAACATGTTACCTACGTTGCCAGAAGTAATCGAGTAGGTTATTTTTGCGTTATCTCCTCTGTCCCTGTCTATAGCATAAACTTGTACCACGGCAGCGCCAATCGGAGAAGTTTCGTAGACTTTTCCTTGGATGATCTCGCTGATGAATTCTGGAGCATGATCGTTGTGATCGTGTACCGTTATTATAACCCTGGCGTAGTTTCGTTTAGCGGGCGTTCCTTGGTCTTTTACCATCACGGTAAGTACGTGTTCTTCGATAGTCTCTCGATCCAGAACTTCGTTCAATGTAACGGCTCCCGTCACGGAATCTACGTGGAAGATTTCCAAGGAAGCTTGATTCTGGGCAGCGTGAAGGCTGTAGAATACCTTCTTGTCTTCGTCTTCGTCGGTCGCATGCAGCTGTAGAATCTTCTCGCCTTTTTCAACGTTTTCTGAAATGTCTACGTGATAAATGTTCTCGGTAAATTCCGGTCGGTGATCATTGATGTCGATCACCGTGACCAGCAGTTGAGTATCAGCAGTGTGCACGCTATCCGTAACACGGATTGTCAGGTTGTAGAAGTTCTGTGTTTCCCAATCGAGCTTCTTCGCTAGCAGCACGTTTCCGTTGTCCCGACCGATGAAGAATTCATCTCGTTTATCACCGTCTGCAAGTAGATTCGTGGTTCTCTCGTTCGTTACTTTTGCTTTCACGTTTAGGCGAAGGAATATTACTTAAGACTCTATTCATTGTGTCAGCTATCATTCGATGATGATTACATGAATCTCTGTAGAGTTGTGTCAAAAAGCATTTTTATCGGTTATATCAGAGTAAAACTGGATAAAATTCGCACGCACAAAATGCTACACAAGCATGTGTGAATTTTGAAATATGGCTATACTATATGTAGATATTATAAAGAGGATAAAATACAAAGAAAGACAACAAATTGTTTTATTGTTTCTATTTTAGGATCTTAATAGATCTCTAAATGTCTTATAATTTTAATGTGACATAGATGTGTCTCCAACTAGTTTAGCCATTTGGTGGCGCGAAGTTTAACTGTTACCTATGCGATCCAGCTGTGGAACTTTCCAACTTCGATCCTCCCAACTTTGAAAATGTTATTCAGGCCCCGAGCTATTCCGACCACTCGAATGTATTCCAACGAAATCACTCGATATTTCGCCAATTAACAAGATATCGTGACCGACTGAATTCTAACGAGTTTTCAAACTCCGCTAACACGGATACAGCACTCAAATTAATTACCCGGCGATGCGAGAAAATAAAATTGCTATCAGCCATAAAATACATATCAAGAATAGATTATTCTTTTATCGCTCAGAGAGATAGATTTAAAAAATTCATTCAATTGTAAATTACTTCCTTTTCTAACTTAGTCCTTGTTAACAAAGAGATATTAGATATATTTATTTATAAAAACGTTTCTAACACATTCTGACTACAAAACCATGATAAAAAAATAAAATTTCTTGATCGACTGAAACTTATAACCACCAGTACGCTCTACTGCTATTATTTTATTCCAACCAATTTAATTCCATGAATACAATATGAAATAATTATTCTTCCCAGCAATAACGTAAAATAGCAAAACTCACCGACAATATCATACCACAGGGAGTCACCATCTTTGTCCGCGGCCTGAACCAGCGCCACGAGGAAGCCCACCTCGTCGCTTTCTGTAACCTCGACGGTCTGATTATTCGTCTTGAAGACTGGCGGATTCTCGGATTCCTTCGGAACCTCGACAACTTGCACGGATACCCGTGTTTGATGACTGCGTTGCGGTTCCCCGCTATCGGCGGCCCTTATCTGGCAAACAGAAGCGTGCGCGGCTAAGTTAAGCTCAAACTTAAATTGTATTAAGGGAACGTTGCTTCCCAATCGACCATGAATTATGACTTCTGAACCGACCACGTTGGATTTACAGGGTGCTTCGTTCGAAATACCCTCGAAACCCTTTGCGGCGAAACGGTTCTACATCGTAGAGTTAATGTTTCTGCTTAATTCTTTGGATAAGAATTGTTTAATTAGTCTACGTGATTCATTGTCCCTCTGGAACGTTTTGACCCATTGTAACAAGCGTTTAATTCAGATTTTGGAAATTATAAGTCGAACACACTTTAAATGCCGGTATTTTAGTTAACAGAGAACTCGCGATAAATTAGGATAAATTTTGTAGCAAGTATTAAATCAAACAAGTATCGATTTCAATTTAGATTCATCAAGGATTGAAATTATTTATAGTAATCCAAACAACGAAGAATAAATTGATGGGTTACTATTTATTTTCTTTATTCATGTAGATTATATACATCCATATATTGTCATATTTTATTTATTTTTCTGTCTAAATTTAACGTTTAATTTTTAATATTCATCTGTTTCATATTTAGGCCACAATCGATCGTTTAATTCTTCCCGAGTCTATCCATATTTAATTAGTATGTTTCACAATAGTAATTGTTTGAAAAGGCAGGAATATTTCTATGTATAATAATAATAAATAAATATGTAATTTTCTCTATCATTCCACTTACCATCATCTCGTATTCCTGTCCAGCTTCGAATCCACGTTGCGAGTACACCATTCCCGTAGTTGGATGTATTTTGAACTTGCCCTTACCGCGACCACCTTTGATACTGTACTGGATTTTCCCGTTATCACCAATGTCTTTATCGTTCGCGAGTACCTATCGTACAGGAACACAAACGAAAAATGAGAACCAACCTTTTCAAGCCTGCTTCCTTCGTTTTCTCATTCTCTACTAACATAGCTGTACACGACATAAAAGAGAACATTAGTATCGGCCATCGGCTGTATCAAAAGAAAGAGAAAAGGAATCTCGAACGATTCGCAAGTATCAAGCTGCTTCTAATTCATAATGCTGTTCCGGAAATGCGGCCGCAAATTGTCCGCAAAGAAAAGCCTCGATATACCCTGTGTGCGTACGATTACACATCTCCATACTCGCGTTCGTAAACAGACAAACAGACAGACACACACACACATACAGACACACACAGGGTGCAAACGTCGAGTGTGAACGTCAGAAAAAAATGAAAGAGAAAAAGCGGAACGCGTCTGCATTCGTCGACGAATGAAATCTACGTATGTAAGTAGATACGCAAATCTAGCGCGAGAAAGAAAAGAAGGATGTTAAAATAAGAAAACAACTCATTCTGTCTAAAACATTTCGTTCACGCTCTAAAATTTTTCAATTCACCTTACTTACACCCTCTCTCATACTCTTATTTTCTCTTTCCTTCGTTCATTCAATCTTGCTCCCTCTGGATCCATCGTGAAACATTGCGCTCGTGACCTCGAAGCGTAGCATTCACACAGTCGACAGCATGCGGTACACGAAATGAATAAAGAAAGAAAAAAAAAAAAAAGAGCGGGGAGAATTAAAACATACAGAAAGAAAGAATACAGAGGAGGCGGAACAGACGGAGACGCCGGAAACCTCCGCCTCCCCGGATTGCCAAATATCGATCTGCATTAAAGCGTATTAAAACACAGGCCGCGCGCTCTTTCCGCGGGCAGGCGCGGATCGAACGCGATGTTTTGAGTTGATGCTACGAGCTGATGCACGCGGAGCCGCGCGGAAAAATGTATCGTCGCCGGTTCATTAAATGGCGGGCTGAGTCTTCATGCCGGGGCTGCGTCTTTTCTTCCGCAACGAACATGTTTCCCCCGTGTGCCAGAGCTCATTATCGGCTGTCGGTTTTCTAACCCACGAATTTTTCCTCTTGATCCGCGAGGCCTCCCTTTGATGGCGTCTCTCGTTTGACGTTCGATTTCATCAAAGGATTTTTATAGGTCATTCGGTAAGCAGAATGACCTTTTCGATTGATAGATCATGAAAATTTAAGACAATAGAATTTACTTCTCTTGATGGAGTTTTGGCACTGTTTCTGAGGCGATAACGAGTTTGGATGACACGAATGGCATTCAATTATTCAATTGCAAAAATAGATAGCATTGCAATAGAATATTCTGAGTGAATACCGTAAAGAATGCTTGAAACTTCTAGTCATGGAAATAAAACAAATAATAAACAAATTGATGCAAGATATCGGTAATTCGTATGTCGCATTAACATTCCTAGTTTAAATTTGTTAGTTAATAGGTTAGAAGCAACGATGCACTTTAAAAAAGCTCGAGCTACGACATCTAACAAGACATTCTGTATAGTTCCCCAGTAATTAATATAGCTGCAATGACCTAAAGCAATTTTCATTCTCGAAGTAACACCGTTCAATACGTGGGAAAGAAAACTGGTCTGCTACGAGCATTCTCTTTCATTCCATTCTTTTTCATTTCCGCGTCATGCGTTCGTATTTAGCGGCTTGCCCCGATGCCGTGATTTTTATTAATTACGACAAAAAAAAAGAAAAAAAAAAGAAGAAAGAAAAGACGGAAAAATGATCAGGCGACAGCCTCGTACAGACAAATGCAAAAATTCAAGAACATAATATACATACGTATATATATATAATACATACAAAGAAACGAGCAAAACGGGCAAGACGCGACGAAGAGTTCGAGATGGTCGCATACACAGAGCTGATGGAGAAAGGGGCCACGCATGATGCGATTCTGAGCGAACATCTCGTTTCATATTCATAAAAGGTCTCATTTTAAATAATATCGTGGGATAACGTTTAGAATTTGAATTGGCAGAGAATTAAAAAGACATTTTGACAAGCTTTCACGTGTTACTGAAATGATAATCGTATTAAATATATTCCTATGGACTTTAAGATTAATTTTCGAAATTAGCGCAAATCGTTTAAAGCTATTTCGAGTATTTTATTATTAACGTCGTAACGCTAAACGCATTTAAAGAACCGCGTTAATTCATAAAGGAAAAAAAAGCAAGTTGAAGTTTTACACCCGGAACAACGGTTCAGTTAAAAGGCACTCGAGGTATAATTAAGTCCTCGAGTTTTCCTTCGAACGCATTAGAAATACCGAAGGCATATCGAATTCTTTTAGTCTCCCCCCTGAGTAAGAGAGAGAGAGCAATGAACTCTGAATGCAATTAAGAAGCCGGTGGGCACTTGATACTTAATAACTCGGGGAGATAAATTCCACTCTCGACCCAAATCCCCGGACAGCTACGAATGAGCCTCAATTACCCGGGGTTCAGCGTACGAAGTAGCAGCAGCAGTGGTTTGCGTTCATTGAAAATCAACTTTTTCCCCCCGCCACACCGATATCTTTCGATTCTACGTTCAAAGTTTCGCTCAGACTCGCATGATGCACGAGATTCAAGAGACTCTTCGTGTGTACAAAAAGAAGGGTTGCATCGGGCAAAAAGGACAAAAGACGATCGATCAAGTAGTAGACGGAATGCATGGCGGCTCCTATTTATAAAAAAAACGGGCACAGAGCGGGGTTGCATGAAAATGCAGTATCATAATTAGAACGAACGTTACAGTCGATATACATATAGTATATGTATAAAATATATATATATATATATACATAAAAGCGGGTCATAAATCAATGCACAAGAGCTCGTGTAAACTACCCGAGACCAATTTCACGTTTTTACGCAGAAATTATTTATGCTCCCGTGCCACGAGACGGCGTTTTTAGTTTCTTTTTTTTTTTTTTTACGTGCCAACGGTGTCCTTACCCTGAAGATAGGATCTCCTGACAAGCTGTCGGGGCTAAATGTCTCCCAAGTTCCATTCTCTAGTAACGTATCGATCGAAAGGTCGAACTCCCGCGAGCGGTTCCTCGATTTCTGTCGAGAACGAGAGAAGGAAGCCTTTTAACTTTCGCATTATCTCCGCTAATTCGCTTTCATCCCTCTCCTCCGCGTGTCTTTCTTTTTTTTTTTTCTCCTGCCTCGTCGATCGAAAGTAGTTGCTGGCTTTGACCAGTTGATCTTTTTCCAATCACTAAACCGCTCGAAACGTACTATTGGCGAATACGGTGGAGAATTATTTTCTTCAGTAAATGCGAAAGACAATTTATCGAAATTGCGGTTAACGATGTTTTAAACGACGCGAGTGAAACAGATGGTATTTTTACTTGATCCATAACCTACGCTTTAAATCCTCTTCCTTCGATGATGCGACTTTTTGACGATTCAAGTACTACTACTGCGCGTAAGAATTAGGGCATTTCCAATTGATTGCAAATTTATTGCATAAAATTTATAACAAATGCAGATCTTTTCTTTGTTGGAAGAATTTTAATTTGATTAATCGTATATCTTGTAACGAGAATATGCGTGACGTACGCGGCATGTAAAACGCGTTTTCCCGGGTAGAAGTTGAAACTCGATCGTAATACACGGTGACCGACCGAAATTACGAAAACGAGCAATCGTAACTTTATATCCGTCGAAATCGAATCTGGCCTGGACAAAATTCGACGTTGGTGGAAAACTATATTGAATATTCCTGGTATATTGTGAAAGCTATTGTCACTGTTGACATCGGATTAATCAGGTTCCTCCCTCTACTGCCTTCGATAACAGCATTTATTATCTTATTTCCCCTAGCGAAATTTCGAATTACGCAAATATTTAACAAGCTTCGAACGTACACGTAGTAACGTAATACTACGTTACAGCAATTAATAACGTCTCTACGCGAATGAAGTGAATTATGCTTGTTTGAAAATGATTCAAAACAACGTGAAATATTTCGATTTTAATGTGACGTATGCGGTGTCTAACGTAAGAATGTCGTCGAAATTTACATTCTGAAAAGCTTTAAACTCTTATGAAACGCATTACAATACTATGCAAACATTGTAGTAAAATCCCCTGAATAACATGGAATATTTCACAATTACACTTAACATTATTATAAAACGTGAGGAACTTGTAGCATGCTGCAAAAGGCCAGAGAACATTTTTTAACATTGCAAAACACTGTTACTAAATTCTCGCAGCTCATGGAATGTTTCGTAATAGCCACGCTGCAAAGGTTAGAATAATACTGTACTGCACACGGCGACAGATATCTCTCAAATATGTTGATAATCCTAAACTGAAATATTTCGCATCTTTCCTGCAAAATAATCTAAATAATAATAATTTATGCAACTACAGTCCGCTTAATTTCTGTACAAACTTAATCTCCTTCAATCCTAATGCGACCCAAATACAATTTTAGTTACTTCAATTTTACTATTCAATAAATGTCTGACTGAAACTTTATTCGATAGAAATATATCGTAACCATTGAAACGATTAAAGACATAAAATTCAATGTGACGTATTATTTACGGTTAATACCTCAATAAATCGACCAACGTCCATTCTATATGTTTTTAAACAAATAGTAACGCGCAAAATTGAGGGTAGTCGAGGCCAGGATCGATCGCTAGTTCTCAGAACAGCGGTGGACCAAAGGTCGTCACAAAGGGAACTCGTTAACCGCGATTTCCGTCCTCAGGATCCCAAAGTTGCCGACGCGTGAAACGCGCCACCGCGTAACCAGGAGTGTATCTTCTCGCCGTAAATTCGAAGAACGACAAGTCTGCGGGAGAATTCCGTGCGAGGGTGTCCGTGTGCTAAATCTCTCAACCCTTTCACGCTGTGATAGTCACCGGTTGGTTGCTTTGATCACATCGAAAACAAGTCTCCAAGAAAGAACACGTTCGATAACGAGCGACCGACCCATTCTTCATTCCTTCTTCCTATTTTCTCATGAGCTTTATATCAGACTTTTTCTACATTTCGGTATCGTGTTGAGTACGTCGTGCGATATATGCGTACAAAATTAAGACAGGTTCCAAGCAATCGCCAACAAATAGGTGGGTTTGGGAAGCGACGTTTCGGTATCGATACAGTTGGTTCTGTTGGAAGATTTTGGCTTTCATTACAGAAAAGCGTGAGGTTCTGACACTATTTTCAGATTTGATTGGGTGACCGAAGTCGACAGCGAAACTGGTCTGTTCGAAGTGAACGCTACTGATTTGCAGGAAAGTGGTAATCGTAAATTAATGTTATTGAAGAAATGAATGCTTTTAATTTTCAGTAACATAATTCTCGAGTGATTTCATTTTAATAATCCCAGAAATAGAGATAGTACTCTCTAGAAACAATGTCCAATAATTATAAAACGTACAATAATAGTTCTTTTAGGTAAGAGAAGCATAGCCAATAATAGATACCTTACGTTCAACAAACTTTAACATCGCGCTACGTACTATCAAACTTCGATAACTATCAAACTAGAATCCATACTCTCAAGCCAATAGATTTGTCGATACTATTAAAAGATTAGCTTGTGCTAAATTTCACTCGGTAACGTTCACTTCTGATCAGCTTGCGCTCGACTCAAGGGAAGCACGTGAGTCGAAACTTGAAGTTCCAAAAGAGAACAGTTCCCCGAATTGGAATCAAAATTTTCGAATTTACTGAAAATTCTCGAATCCTTTACAACTTTTTAATTGTCCATTCCAACTCTCGCGGCTCCCTTTGGTTTGGCATACGTACATTTGGACGAGTGGTACACCTGTCGCGGGACGGGGGATGATTCTTCACGAGCGAACGGATATATATACAACAAGATACGGGGGATTACTTCTACTTGGTGTACAAAGAGACAAAGAGAAAAACGGAACGGGACAGAATACAGACGATCGTCTGTTTCCTCGGTTACATCGAGACTCGAAGAAAATGGTGCGATGCCAGTTCCTAATTCTCAACTAGAAGGTCGGATAGAATTACGAAGATCGATTTTAAGGTAGTTCCGGAGGTGGTAGCTTACCTGGAACAGTGGTTTGTCGGTAGATGGTGATGCTGGGATCTGAACGGTGTAGAACTTTTGCTCGAATTCTGGACCGTGGTCGTTTATGTCTGCCACCGCGATCACGACGCGGGTCGTCGAGGACAAAGACGGCCTTCCATCGTCCCTGACTGTCACCTAAAACAGAGAATCGTAGTTTTAATAAGGGAGTATCGATTGTAATCGTGTACTCTATGCATTTTACGTACAAAGTTTATTACATGCATCAGTCGAAGTTAACGATATTGTTAGAAATATTTGAATTTATAAGGATTGTGATACATTTTTGTACGAAAGTTGTAGACGGATGTTCTATCGGGTCTCTCGAGATAGATGGGAATAGAGGTCAATCTTTGGGAATATAGGTCGGTCTTTACGACTCAACCATTGCCAATCAGTATTCAGGAAGTTTGCTCAAACTAAATTCTACTAATTCCTAGATACGGACAAGTTACGGTAACGTGCATTTGCATACATTAAACACGGTTTAACGTCCATGTATAATCTCGATCTGTCTTAACGTGTTTATCGTTGATGCTGTAAGTTTCATTTCCTCTGTAATAATCATTTTATGTAAATAAAAAAGAAAGGAGGTATATTATCATCATTTTGAAAAAAAACAGATCTGTAATTTTATGTATGTTTGATAAATCTAATTTTTTTCATTATAAATGCTTCTGTACTGCGTTACATCAAAAGGTTGAAATAAAAACTTTGTTAAATTAACATCTATATGATCGCGATGGCACTGAAATTACGATTATAATGTTGATTAATTAAACGCTTCCAATCTCAATTAATCGTACGATGAAACACGAAAGCAACCATCCCAATTGTAATATCTCAAAATGTTTGCCGTCAGGATTAGTTTCCCCGTACAGTTTATCAGGACTTTCCTTTTTCTTTTATCCCATTTATCGCTGCCGTTACCCTTATTCCGCCCACTTTCTACTTCCTGCGCTGTGGTACCGCGGAATCCCGGCTTTTCATTCGTGAATATCGGGTGCTACGATCTGCACAATCGGCACGGCTGACCGGTTCCGTTCCACAATCGTAAATGTAAAAGGCCGACGAAATCTCGTGGTGAGCAAAAGGAAAACTTATTTCTTCGACATAGAAAGGTTCCTGCGAAGATAAGATCCTCCGCAGTTTCTATCTAACCGAACGTACTTGCGTATAGAATCGATTAGATATTTTATTTCAGAAGTGAATTCTCAGTAGGAACAATTTTCTACAATTGTCCTTCGACGAGTAAAGAAATTCATTCTGTGCTAAATACTTTCATGTAATTTTTCGAAGCGCTATTTAATTATGGTCGCATTTTCGTTTCATTGAATGGTCTGAAATTTTATAGAAGTAGAAATTACTGTACCGACAATACGGTCAATTTTATCATTTATCGATATAACTTTGAATATATAGAATTTTAGTAAAACTCAAAGAGGTCTGTTTCAAAAACAAATTTCTTTATCTGCCACACTGACATCTCGTCATGTCAAAAACATTTTCTGTTTCTGTGACAATCCGCTCGAAAATTAAAATTGCCGTCTTCAGTCTCCATTAACTCCCTTAAATCAAAGTTGTATAAGTGCTTTCCAAAACCTTGAGAAAAATTCGTCGCACACTTTTCTGCGTGCCTCCGCGCTATCGCAGCGCTTTTTACGGGAACCAGATGGTTTTATTGTCGCGTTATTGAAAGCTGGCGCGAGAACGATCCGAGCGAGCGCAAAAGAGAGTACGAGATTGAGACAGGAAGAAAACGAACGCGTATCAATAGAGTTGATTCCGTGTGCACGAAGAAGCAAAAGTTTTATTGAATTTAGCAAAATGCTCAATCGGAAGCTGTCATAGCCAGAGCGGCGACGATCGAGGATATAGTTTAATTACTTTGGACCGGTTGTTTCGTTCGCCGTGGAAACGTGACTATTTTGCCTTATGCAACGGTACGATTTTACATGTTGGCGTGTCTCTGTAAAAAATAGCCGGTATGCAATATATCAACGGATAGTCGATAGTTCCCCAGACTGTGTATCAGCTACGGTGAGCATCGTCCCTGGTATTGATTAACCGATATCGAGTTATCAATTATTCTTAGCGTATATTGATCGAAAAGAAATTCGCGATATCGAAACTTAAAGAACGTATTCATTTATCATTACGTTCGTTCACGGTGTTGATGTGAATTTTTTCTCGGTCCATGGTAATATATTTCTTTTTCCTCGTTACTTTGATTGCGTCTCTTTTTATTCTTCCTTTTGTTTTCTGCTTTTTATTTTCCATTTATTCTCTACCGTAGCTGGACGCGTTTCAATTATGCCTGCGATATGAAGCACTTTCAGCGAAATTATTTACACGGCCAGTCTTATTCTCCTGACATAGCAGCCGATCGATATTTAATCACATCCACCGGTCAGGAATGCACAAAGCCAACGATGCTCGATGCTTGTAAGCTCGAATTCGAGACATCTACAATCCTCGCGTTCCATTCGATTACTCTTCCATTCCTCCCTCGTCCTCTTCGATAACGCGAAAAGTGACTTTTCTAAATCAGGGAAACTGCTATCTCGGTATCTTGCTTAAAAAAAAAAAAAAGAAAAAGAGAGAAAAATACATAACGAAAGACGTCGCTGTGATTCGTTCTAAATAGGATTTTTAAGACGGGCGTCGGCTATGCGATTGTTACTCTTCGAAATAAAGGGAGAGGTCTTTCTAAGCGTAAATTGGTCAGAGAATCTCTCGGACAAGTCCACTTAATTCGACGCGAAAGCCTCGAAAAATCCCTCAAATAACGATTGTGGAATTAGAACGTTTCCCACGACGGGCGACGCGACACAACAATTTTCATTAATTTAGCTCGGAAAGACAGGGTCGTTTTGAGAAAACGAGTAAATTGGCTGAGTATCGCGAATGCCCACTCGGTTTCTTCGAAGTACAGCAGTTATTGAGTCTTAATTAAAGATATCAAGTCTTTCGAAATGTCTCTGCCAGCTAAACTGTTAAGGAGGAAGCGAGTTTAATAGAAAGATAGAACTGTCTCGAAAATTATGATTTTCTCGGAACCTTTCTGTGTATTATGTTGCATCGTTAAATTTTATTATGAATTAAATTTAATTCTCTATTTATAGTTTCAATTTCATCACAGTCCATCTTCTCTCATTTTGTTATGCTTTTCTCATTATCATTTTGTGAAATATTTTATAGATTAGTTGCACATTTGTGAAACTTGCATCATTATTCCATTCATTCTATTCACTGAGTGAAAGTTTTCAATGGTCCCTACTCGTTTGTCTTCAACGAAATATAAGCCGACTAAAAGCGAGCTTTACGGTACTCTGCAGCGATGAATAAACAACGGAACCTTATAGTTCAACGCAAAAATGATCAGATATCCGGGAATGTAATTTCCGTGGATAGACGGATGATCGAGCAGCCATTTCCAGCGTAAATCCGTCGTCCCGATGGACACTTCGCGAAGGCTACGCGTCACATCCGTTTGGTAACACCTGCACTAAATTAGCACTACGAAACTCTTGTTTTATCCAGCGAACAGAGGATAGGTTCGGTGGTTACAATGTCTCCCTCACCACGATACAGTGGATTCGAGAGTTTCGTGTGTCCAGGAAACTCTAACCAACGAGAAACGATGTTCCATTGGCTGTAGTAGCTAGGTATAGTTTTAACGTTGCTATATGTGGTAACGTAACGCGTGTATACATCGTTGGCGTGCGTGACGAGGGTAGTTAAGTGTAAATTGGAACGAATCCTCCTCTAAATTTGAATATACGATTTAAGTAGCTTGTGATAGTGATGTTAATTCGACGCTATGGCTGGGATACTTTTGACCATGTAGAGATGAATTAATTGGCGGAATATTTAATATTGAAAATACTGACGACTGAAACGCGAAGTGGATACCAAAAAAAAAAAAAGATAAAAGTGGAAGATTTATTAGAAAATATGTTATGAAACGAGAAAAACAAATTTCTTTTCATGCACTTCATGAAAAATTCATTTAAGAATTCATCGTTGTAAATCCGTAAACTTTCTATGAAAAATTGCGAACTGGTCAGTTTCGTCTGGTAGTTTCTAATATATATCCAATTGTTATACAGTGATTAGTCGATTTTGAAAAATATCATCATCTGTTCAATAACGTTTTGCTAAAACTATCAACCAATTTCTATACGAATTACAAGTCACAAACAATTTAACTCCGCGAACGCAAGCACAATGGAACAAAACCTCTCGTTCCAAACTCGCTCGATTCCATCTTCGAGGACGTGTCCTGTTTGAAGGACCTCTGTCTTCCACACGATTACCGGTAACAACGCAGCAGTGATTGTGCACTCTTCAGCGTCTTCTCCCTTTGATTTAGTATCCTTCTGGCAATTACGAGAATAGCTCCTAATGATTTCATCGGATTTAATGCTCAATTGATATAGTTAGGTACATACAAATTTCGACCAATGTACTTAACTGCGGGACACATAAATCTTATTTAGTATCCTGTATTTCATATGATGAAAATTATCCTAATTACGAAATGTAGTCACTAAATAGAATTAAATGATTTAAAATTAAATGTTCTAATTCATAAGCCAACAATATCAGTTGAATGTTGAAAATCACGTTGATAGCAAAATCGTCAAGTAAAATATCGCGATGATAAAGTTCGATCCCAGAAATGTCGTTCATCTGAGACACGCAATCGACGTTGTTCTTGGCTTCTCCAAGCTAAAACGATTCTCGAATCTGACGAAATATAGACGAAACGAGAACGCGCAATTGCGGCCGCAATTTACTGCACGGCCGTGTTTGCAGGTAACCTTTTACCTATGTGGATCTATACATGTTCGTCAACGAAACGTTTTCTATTATTTTCTTTAATGGAAGAGGCAACCTCTGTGTGATTTCGTTTTTGGTTAAAATAAAGAGACACGGGGCATACTGGAACGAATTCGGAAGGTAAATGTAACTAAAACTTTGGATGGGCTTTCTTTGTTGAATTGTGGAAAATGTTTGACGGAAATTAGGTAATTACGCGAGAGTTTGTAGCTCTAGTTTCGTAGAAGATCAGAGATCCACGTAATGTTTCCTTCAGGCTGCGATTATTCCAAATTCAGAATGAGTTCTTCCTTTTCAAGGTATGTACTCCTTCTACTTATTAAATACGCGATATAAAGTAAGAATAATATTTATCCAGACAATTGAACTTTCTTGAATTATCCGCATATATATATTCTGTTATATTCATTACATAAATAAAAATACAAGTCTATCATCTTTGAATGTATCATTACTTGAACTTATCATTTCCTTTAACATTGCGGAGCACTTAGAAACAAATTAAATGGATCAAGCAGCTTATCGTACTTTATTACGTACGTATATATAAAATATATTTTAAAAAATAATCAGAAGACAAATAAGAGAGCCCATAAAATTTCCATCGTCCTTTACAAGCTTATCGCTAGCCCGTCTCGTATCGTTCCCTTAATTTCCTCATGCACTTTGCGTCTCAACCTTGCGCAAATCCGACCAATATACCACTCTATAATGTTGCCAGATACTGTCGCAGAACTCAGCGCAGATAAGATTTCTTTTGAAGCCACGTTGAAAGACGTAGCGACCTGTCCGAGAAAGATGTCGAGATTTCTGCGAACGAAAGAAAGCGGCACTCCAGGGCGGCAAAACCTGCTTCAAGGACTGTGTAAATCGTCAATGGCGCCCGGTAGGCGCCATTACCTGCGCTTTTCGAAATTGTCTTGCTCGGTGAACCGCTGTCCGTACTTTTACGGCCCTTTTTATAGAGGAGGAACACACTCGTATCGCTGTGTAGCTGATGCCGAAGTTACTGCGACGTAGAGACAGAAAAATCTTCATTTTTATCGTGGAAACAAGAGCCAGGCTTTTATCGACCTCGAATCGGCTTGAAGCAGATGATCATGTTTTAGTCACAATGGATCATCGATAAGAATCATGGCACAGAATATTCAAACTCTAAATTAGCAATACATCTCTGCTGAAAAATTCCAGGACACATGCCATTTTTCATTTCACAATTATAATAATTTTTAAATCTTGAGATCTTTAATGGTAAATTACGAATTTTAATCTGCATCCATTTTAAACAAAATTGTTAACGTATAGTATAAGGTATCAAACTAAATGACCTACTACGATGTAATAGGTTTGTAACATTTTCCAATTTTTAAGCGAATATAATAACTGTCCGAAGAAAACTTAATGTATATTGAAAATAAATATCAGGTAATTACGAATAAAATTGGAATAAGCAAATTAAAGAGGAAGGAGATTGAGAAAGTTTCTTTATGCACGTATTAGTCATCGAAATAAAGTCAATAGCTTTTAATTTTCTATAACTCGCGCAATTTACTTGCGTTTGGAATTTGCGATAGAATTGTAGTGAATTTTGAAAGGAACTGCCTCGATGAATTTCTGTTACAGACAGCATGCTTTGCAACGACTTCCTTACAAACTTTCTAACTTAGCAATGGGCACAAAAGCGACGCGATACCACCGCAAGAACCAGTTTATTTAAAAGGTTTCCCGAATGCAATTACCGTTACCATTGATTCTACTTCTAGAAATTTCTCTCAAGATAAACAAAATTTTACCGTATTTCTATTTCTCTCGCTTTTTCCTTTGTAAGTCTTGTATTCGCCTTTTATACATCGATCATTCGATATTCATAGATATTGCTGTTATTTCTTTCGAAAATTTCTCTATTTCATCGCGTTAATGCTCGTTGTAGTTCATAACAGGTAGATTTTATCCGGAAAATTTAATTTTTGAATTTAAATTTTATAGGAAGTTTATGCACAGTTTCATTTTCTCGGATTCATGGGAATTGTCCCGGGAGGTCTATCAGAATTTTATCTGACTGTACGTTTTAGAATGCTTCACTTGCTTCATTCATTTGTGGAAAACTCCAATGCTACAAAGCTTTGTGAAACTCGGCGGAAAATTCCGGATAACTAATCGTGAACATATTCCATCATGGACATTCCTGCTATATCATTTGCCTTTGTGTAACTTCGAAGTAAAATTTTTTATTACGATTTTTATTCCTTTCACAAATAAAACATTTCCAAACGTTTCTTCAATCAATATTATTGTTATTTTATTCCAACGTTCCGAGCTTAAATAATTTTGGATGATGTAAAATATAGAAATATATTTACAATTTTATCTTGATTAATAAAATATATATTTACAAAATTCGACAGAAAGCTCTGGAAAGTTTAAATTTTGATAAAAAAAAACTTTTTTTTTATTGATTTTACACGAGGAAGTTTATGTTTTTCCATAAACTATAGGGAGCATAAAATATTTGTATAGAACAGAGAAGTTTTTAAATTCGTAAAAGACCGAAGTGTCTGAAAATCGTTGGTCCAAGCTTTCCCGTTTTATTTAACGAAACGTTTCATTTAGATCTTGTTGTCGTCGTTGTTTTCGTTCCACCTACACCGATAAATTATTAGTAGAGTTATCATTTGTTTGTTTCAGTAGAAAAATATACATAATTTCGGAGTCGTTCACTGTCATGTTTATTCGTTCTATCCTTCGTCGAACAAATCCATTTCCGGTGAACGACAAACTCTCATACGAAAATAATTCTTCGTGTAAGAAACAAAGGTAAAGCACGTAGTTCTAACTTGGAACTATGTTAAGTGGAGTTCCAAGGTGATTAATGAACGATTCATTTTGAAACTTCAATTGAATTAATCCTTTTCTGTTATTTTCCTCCTGACCAACTTATTTGTTATTCTTTTTGGCAACTGTAGGAAAGCGGTTGAAAAATTCTCTCTCGCTTTTATACGACAAGATATCGTATTTTTATTCCATTACATTCGAGCAAGGGTACCGGGTCACGATGAATTATTTTCACCGGCGGAAGCTCGAGAAAGAGCATCGGAAAGTGGCTGTCCACGAATGCAAAATTTCACAGTGCACCGTTAAAATTCGAAGTATAATTCGAGCTCGTTCGTCTACTTGTTTTCAATCACTCATAGCTTCCCATAATAATTTCATTAGAATCTTTTCATCTGGTTAGTGTTGCGAATTCAAACCAGCGAAAATCACTATTTAAAGGGGTATCCTATTATACAACTTTGGAAAAGTAGAGCAGAGTTTTTCTAAGAGCATGATTTCAAAAATATGTACAATCGACTTTTTGTTAAAAAATGCCAACAAGGGTGTAAGAAAACGCGTCTCTCGGTAGAATACGCGCTCAATTCCATCAACCGCTGTGGTCTATTAATTTTCATCAATTTTTTGTATAATTATGCTAATGAAACATGAGAATATGTTTAGTGGAAGACAAATGGAGGATCGACGGTCGCTTCGATTCGACCATCGACAGACTTTTTGCGGGCGTGGATCGAAATAGGGTTAAAGGATTGGAAGGATACGTCTCGTTTAGCTCGTAGCTATGCATTGGAAAACGCTTAAGGTCCCACACAAGACGGTTAAGTGGCTAGATAAACGTTATCCTTTCGGGCAACGTGTCTTTGGTTTCGAAATAAAACCCAGCTTCTGCGTGGGACGTTTGAAAATGTGCGCGACTAATACGATATTTTATGGATGCGATAGCGAAATTCTGCTGTTCTACGATTCTTCGGTTTCATCCAATAAGAAGCCATCCTTACGTAGATGTTTGTTCTCTTTTGAAGGAAAGTTTCCTTAAAATCGCGATATCTCTGTTCGCTATTTTAAGAAAAGCTCGTGTATCTTTTAAGCGTTGCTGAGACAATTTATAAAACGAGTGCAAAAACTTTTAGTTCAATAGTTTTTGAAATTAAAATCCTTGATAGAATTTATAGTCGTGCAATAGAATAGAGAAAATAAATGATAAATAACTAACTTAAAGATTAAATGAAATTTCTTAGAAGTAACAAAGATATTTTTGATAAAAATGGTCTTAGAGATATCCATGTAATTCGCAAGTTGACAGTGATTTTATGTCCTTTTTAACAGAACATAGTTTCTTTTCAGTTCATATCTTTAGAATCGAGCGCGACAAGAACTGATAAGAACATCTGCAAGGAATATACTCTGGCTTACTTTCGCCGAGACTCTTGATAGCACGTATCAAGATTGAATCTCATCTAACTCCTGATACATCATCATAAACTTTATAGCTGCAACTTATTTACACCTCATATAACCTAGAAAATAAAGCTGCGCAAAAAAGCATATAAAAAGCTTGTTGAAACTTCCCCGGGTTCTGCACTTTGATACCAGGCAAACTAAAACGAAATGCATTTACACAGTCAGTTGAAAAAGCAACACATTACGCTCGGTATATTTTGGCAATAATAACTGAACATCAGATTAACTTTCTCAAAATTATTTTTACCTCGTTATAAAGAAATTCAGAAATAATTAAGCAATGGAATCTAAATTTCTGTGCTACACCGATGATATCAATTGAGATATAAAATTGTACATATACAATGCTTGGTATCTTTAAATATTTAAAGAATTGTTTTACTCTTAAAAGCCATTACTCTAAACATAAAAATCTTTTATCTATCATTATCAATATATTCCTCCAAGTATATCAACGTCTCTATAGCACAGTCACCAAAATGACCGCTATATCGTCACTCGACGAACCGTATTACCTTTCCTAGATACATACTCCCATTGTCTCTTGATACGTGATAGCTCCCTAACTCCCCGCGTACGAAGTTACAACAGGGCTGAAAGATATTATCACAGGAAACACCGTAGTAATTGCGGTCGTTAATAATTAGAACTGGCTCGAGAGGGCAGACGGTATCGAAGATCCGCTGACTACGACCGTCGCCGACGCTCCGGTATTTCTCTTAATTGTCTACTTGTTTTTGCCCGCGGAGGAAGTTTGTCTTCAATTAACGAGCAGCCAGATCGTGTAATTAATAACCATAGCCCCGAAGGCGGTATTCGAGAACCATGGCTCTTACGAGATTGACTGCCGCGAAGTTTGCGTTCTGCGGAACGATTTATCGAGATACGCGGATCCCGATATCTCTCTTCCTTCCTCGGTTTGCTTGGCCGCGAAGACGCTTTTAAATGGGACAACGTTGATGAAGTTTCAGTGAAACCGTCGGCGAGCCGACTAGCCTCGAGCATGCTCCCGTTTTCTGCCTGAAATACCAAAGTCGAGCTGGAATTCCTATATCTGCCGGCTATTTTTGACGTTTCTGGCAATAAAGTATATAGTCAGATTCCAAGATATCAGCCTTTCGATTTCTGTCTGGAAATTCTTACCTCCTCAGTGTACCCGCGCGATATCATGGCAAATAACTCGGATTTTTACCGAGGGAATACATTCTTCGTACGGGTGAAATTGGATTTTTATGCGCTTTATATTGCACCGCTTGCGTTTTAGTTTGGATAAGGGATTCTATATTAGGATTTGCAGTTACGTGATTGATAAAATGAGAGTTGATGCTCGATGCTTTCAGTTCGTGTCATTAGAACTCGCAGGTAATCAAAATTATTTATCTAATTTTAAGTTCTAAGTTCTAAAAATAATGTTTGCCGCGTGAAATATAAAATACCAAGTAATATTAAATACTCTAAAATTAACAGTAATTCATCCTAAATTGTTATGGTCTGTGTGATGTCATTATGACTCAGCGATACAAACTACAATCTAAATTAGAACCGATTCTCTCACTCCACGTATATATGTATTCCTTGAATACAAACACGAATGAAGATATTTCATCAGACAATCGAACAGCCTTTATAAAGTATAAAACATACAAATGTACTACATGCGAAGGATGAAAGAAACACAGCAATCATACTGAAATATTTAATCGAACAAAAATCTATATTCAAAAACGCTGCTGTACAAAAAAGAAAGGCGAGTAGTTTAACGAGTGATACGTGTTGTACATATGGCGATACAAGGGAGTGAATGGGCACGAGGTCAAATCATCGCCGAATAGGTTCCGTGGAAATCAAGGCAGCCATGAAAATCGCGGATACATAGCCGCTTTAGAATTCGAGACAATGGTACGTTGAAGCGGGTGGGTTCACGCATTCCCCTATTCTCTTTGTGTCGGATTTTTTTTTCCGCGGCTGCTTCGCATTTTCTCCCGATGATCGTTCGACCGTACCACGCAGAACGCTCGCGGCCAGGCGTTTTCCATCGTCAAGATTTTTGAATAACCATTCTGATTAGTTCCTCCCCTTATCCTCCTCGCTTCCTTGCCTTTCCCAACTTTTCCTCTGATCCGCTATTTCTTCCCTATCACCGCTTAACCGTCTGTGCTCCTTCATTTTTGGGAACCGTTGCCAGCTATTCTTTTGTTTTTGTTACCGTTTATTGCCGTATCTATGTTTCTTCATCATTATGATTCTTCGTGTTTGTAGTCTGCTATTTTTCACCCTCGCGTCGGTCTTTCTCTATTTTTTCATTTTCCTCCATGGCCGTATTACGCGTATTCTACTATCTGTGCTAATTTATGTCAACCTTTATGGTTCTCTGTTCTTCCTCCGCGCTTCCTCATTCCTATAACGCTCTGGTGTTATATTTTTTAGACATTTTGTGATTCTTGTTTAAGAGCTTCTTTTATCAGCGATAATTTCTATTTTTTTACTTTCTATTGTTGTTGTTAGTATTCTTTTAAACATTGCCCTTGCGCTATTGATTTCAAACTCTTGCAAGCTTTTAATTTTTTACATTTTCACGTAACTTCCAAATGTTTCGATTATTTAGAAATCTTTTTACGCACCATTCTTTCCATTTTGTTTATCGTGTTTTTAAGTACCTTAAAAGGTACACTACTCATTCTCCATTTTAATATCTTCGATTTCATTAGCTTTTCTATTCTTCTCCTATACCAAACCTTCTAGCTTACTTGGGTAATTCAAGCAATAAAATTTGTCTACAAAATTCAGTTCCTATCATTCCATCTTCTTTTTCTTTTCCACCGTCAAAAGTTACTTTCCAGCAGAAAAAAGAAAAGAATCCCTTTCACGCCGAGTCATAACAGAGAACAGAAAAGAGAGAAGGGAAAAGAACAGAATAACAAACGTATTGTCAGAACATCAATTTACACCGCCACTGTGTAAGCTTCTCGAGAAAGAAACGCTTTCCTCCATCTCCATCGGAAGCTCGAGCAAAAGAGAAACGTGTAACGAGACGAAAATCAAGCGAGCCGTATATATGTACACGTACATATATTATATCCTCTGGCGACGAAGCACGTACGTCGTTCGTGATGACTAAGCGACCGAATGGTTTCACGAAAAAATACCTAGGTAGACAGTTCAATATCTAGGCCCATGGTTCGTTGTCACGGAAAAGAACACTAACATAATGTAAAAGGCAGCGTTCTCGTAATTTCACTTTACACTTTATCGTCGAAAGGATAAACTTACTTCTCGCGGAAACAATTTAAAGGCGTTCATATGCACGCGACAATAATTGACCTTTCGTTAGAGCGACGAGAGCTTTACACTTTCGTAGCTTTTTGCGTCAGCGTGATGATATCAGTGTATCATCGTTCGTAGGAACTTGAAACGCAGAATTTTTCTCTTAGAAAAAAGATGCCTTCTTTGTGTAGTCCTGATGAAAGAAAAATAGTGAGGTCGTAAAGCTGATGAGGCGTTGCAGTATTTCATTTCATTTCTACTTCGACAATGCAAGCAGCAGAAATCAGTTGCCATCGAATATATTTCGTTAATAAAATAAAAAAATTGCATTAACTGGTTAAAAATAAAATCTAGTAAGAATTCAGTATTAACTGCAAGAGAGTCAATAGTAAAATCTAGAGAACTCATACAAATGTACCGTTTCAACAACTACACTCCGAATACCATTTATCATGCAAGTTCAAACAAGAACACGTAAATACTAAAAAATAGAATTACTTAAAGACAGAATCTTTTTAAACGTCCATTTTCCTCCGCGTACTTCAATCCCTCACCCGTGTATTCTTCAATTAAGAACCGTGTTTCACGCGTTCCCGTTCATCAGTCGCCATTTCAAAAGAATCCGACCTGCCGCGACTCAAAGCCGAATAAAGACCAAGCACATTCGAGACCCCTGTGTGTTCAGTACTCCCTTAAAAATCGTCTGAGTGTTCTCCGCCCGTGTATCCTTCTTCTTTCGCAGCTTCCTCTTCTCTTCTTCAAACCGTCATGTGCACGAAAGCGGAGCTTTTCATTACAATGCGAGAGGAGTTCAGAAATATAGCCGGGTGTCGTCATAACCGGTGTGCAAAGGGGAAAAGAAGAATGTCAATTAAGCGACTTTGCCGGCCAGTTCGAGTGTTCATAGCGCGTAAGGGTTCTTCGAGAAGCTGAGTGCCATGAAAGAAGAAAGACGGAAGAGAAAGAAGTCGATGAAAAATAGGGGTGGGGGAAAAAGGAATTCGCCGTTGCTGAACGAGCCTTTTTCGCCGCGCTCTACGATCGGTTCTTTTCCTTTTTTTTTCCTCCGCTCCTCTTTTTGCCTGTCGTCGTAATACGTGACCCTCCTTTTGGTTAACCACCTTAGAAAGACGCTGAATACGCGCGATATTTTTCCGTCATGGTGCAGCAGCACCCTGCGACTGGAAATTGACGGGCTCCATCTAAGCAGCCGAAAGCGATCGTACGCTATACGAGACACAAGGAACCGTGGTAACGAGAGAAAGCTGAAAATGAGCTTCTTGGTCGGTTTACGCGAATAGCTTGTCAGATGTCATTGCTACGAAGCCGTTGAGTATGGTACACTGGAAGGCGTTTTCTTCGCCGATGTCCAGATAACGCTCTTGAATAAGTAGAGTAGGAAGCCATTGGTCAGACGTGCGTACCGTTTTTGGATTTACAACAGTGATAGAAGTTTCGTGATTTTGAAAGGTATCGTACATTATTATCTTTGCTTCTAAACAAGTTTTCAATAATTTCTAAATGCGTTTTCCGGTTTGCTTGCCTTCCTATCCTCCCTTCATTCTTTACTCTAAATCCTCCTGCTTGTATATTTTTCTCTCTTCCATATCATCCTCTCTCTTCCTTTATACTATTCCTTCTCTGACAAAAATTTATATTTCTACAGGCATACTTCTCAGTATCTTTAGCAGTGAAAAACTGATTGTGCGTTTTTTCATATATGCAAATAACCACAGTAATAATACCTCCTATAAACATACGATCTTAGTTTCAATGACAATTAGCCACAAGCATCACGTAATCGACAGGCATTTTATCATCCTGGAGGCAATCTCGAAGGAAGTTCGCCGCTTGTATCGTTAATTATGTCGCTAATTAAGTTTACAGGTGGAGGACGTAACGCGCAAAACCGGGTGTAAAAACACAGGCGAAGGATAGCGGAACTGGCTAGGCGGCGAGCGTCCTTATTAATGCACTTGCTACACGTCGGAAAGGTTCAGCTGCAACGGTGCTGAAATATTTTAGCGTGTGTCGCGCGACTCGCGCGAGAAACTGTCAGCGAGGCGGGGACGGGACGGAACGAGATGAGGAAAAAGCATGAAAAATCGGGGCTATTAATAAAGCCGTGGCAAAAAGCTTTCGGCGTGCTCGGCCGAGTTGCACGGCGGAGCTAAGCTGGATAGCTTTCACAGTTATGCGTTTCTACGATGCAATAACTCGGATGTTGGCTGTTGTGCTACAAGTAATTTTCCGGCGAGATACATCCGTTTTGTCGAGACGTAAATCTTCTTTGTTAGGAGTATTTATTTATCAAGAAGATCGTGCTTTTCTGTATCTCGTGGTATCCATAAAGATAGAACTCGGTTTTCAAAGGTACCCGATTGATTGGTTCTACGACTTTCCCCGCAAAGGAGAAATGTGTTTTCGTGGTACACTCGAAATACGTTACGTCGATGAAAACGTTTCGTATGAAATATACGACGGAGATTTGTTTTCGAGATCGTCTGATTGAACAGAATCCACGGTTTTACATTGTCTAGGTGTATGTAAATATATGTAGTTTTGCGATATCCTTTCTGGTCCTTTAGCCATTGGCCTTAGAATTTTGAATGCATGATGCGGTTTAAAAGATTCAACAAATTCAGGTTTTACGTCTTTGTATCGAAGCTTTATTTTGACTCTAATTTTAATATTTAAATTTAAAGCGAGACTGTCGCTCACTATGTGAACATGTATAAAAGATTATTTTATGACGTCATACATCCTGAGAATATCAGCATTTCAATGCAATTCACCAACCTGTCACGGACGCAAAACACTCTGTTTACTCCGTTCCTCTATGATTTCCAATTTTTGCTGTAAAATCTCGCAATAACAGTCTGTGTACATGGGAAAAACAAAATTCTGTAAATATTTGTCTATCTCCTCGACATCCAGGAATGGAAGTCTGCAAAAAATCTCTATAGATAAAATCACAATTTGTCAATTAATTCCGCGAGAACAATCAGCGTTTACGTCGTGCAATTCCTATCGGTGCGATACCAAAACAGTGACAAACGTCTGTCAGTGGCTGTTCATTATCCGTTTCAATAATCGTCATCAACTTCAATTTATCGACAAAAGGGAAGGGCTTTATGGTATCTTGCGCGTACTGTGCTGGCGATATTACAACGTTTAAATATTTTCCCTGGCAGCAGGTGGATATTACGCGTAATGCGTTCTCGATCGAAGTATATCGCGGTGGGGACGTCGTCGCATCGATGAAATTCCCCACGAAATACGCGCCAATATATGATACCAGTGCACAAAGTTGGAGAGAGAGAAAGATAGATAGATGGATTGATAGAGAGAGAAAGAGAGAGAGAGAGCGGGGTGCCTGATATTCGTTCAATTAACGAAGAATCTGCAATGGGAGAGTTTAACCCCATCCGTCGATCATAAATTTCAACAGTCTATAGCGTGAGTAGATGCTCGAAACTGTATCCGGCAGACACTTGGCGTCCTGTGCCGTTGGTAAGCAAGTTTCAGGTCTACTTCGAATACCGTCGGTCGAGTATCTGGAAGCGTGCCTCGTGAATAAGATCACTAAACCGGCCCCCGAAAACCTGGAGCCATCGAAACTCTGCGAGCCTTTCTTCGATCTACGGAAACCGGAAACTTTGCTGCCAGTATTCGCGGTTCGTCCTTCATTTTCTTTCCGCGTTATTTCGTTAATGTTCGAGCTCGAAATATGGGAACTTCGATGGGAAAAAGAAGTGAATGAAACGGACACGATGAAAATTGACGAAGGTTGTGATATGGATGAATAGGATGTAATTACATGGGATAGTTTTCTATAGCGATTCTTTATTTCGTGGATGATTTGCTTGTATTCTTGCTAAAACGTGAGATCTCGTGTTCATAGATTCGGATGAAAATTTCAACAGAGTGAAACATGATATATGTTAGTTGCTTTTGAAAATTAATCGAAATAAATAGGAAACGAATCGTTCTAAGAAAGATAATCACGAATTAAGATATTTCTTCAATGAAGCTTATTTTTAAATTGTTAGGCGACTTAGAAGAATATTAAAAATAAGAGAATTTCGTTTCCGGGATTTTAATCTCCAACAGTTTTAATTACGAAATGGGACGAATAACTATCAATCTCCTTTCCTTGTTATCAAAGGATCCTTTGAAAAGCTTTATAAAATGAAATTTATTCCCCGCTTCAAAGAGAGTTTTGACTTTTTAATCTCTAGATAAAAAGCACACGATATTATACGTTTGATTTTTTCCTTTTATTAGAAGTTCCTCAACTATATCAATTCATAAATTATCTGAGTATGGTTTAAAGGGAAACTTTCATATGATCCCTTAACGTTAATTGCCTGTAAGCAGTAAACTCCTAGCGCAGAGGTATTCAGGATCATGGTTCCCTTATTGTTCTAGGCAATAACCGTGCAACAAAGCTTTCGAACGACCTAATTTTCAATAGAAGAGGTATTTACAGGAGTTCATAGTCTCTTATCGCTGTAACGGCGGGTTGTAGCACGTTTAATGCCAAGATGAAGAATCTAGTTCTTCGAGTAGCCTACTATAATAAGATGACTGAGCAGGAGGTTGTTAGAATAGAAACTGATGAGATTCTCTCATTCCTCTTGCACACCAATGTTGTGCAAGTCAAATTCTAGAAATCCTTTGCGACCGTACGTTGGTTAAAAATGTGGCGCTTTAACCTCCATGCAAAATTGCAGGATTTAGAACCGGGAATAAACAGTTCTTTCGGCCAGGAACCGTATTTTAAAACGGATTCGGCCCTTTTGAAAGAAAAGGTGGTTGCACGGGGCTTTAGTCGCGCTTTGAATAAAACGCGACGAGATTTCCCTTGACATATTTTTATTTGGTTACGGGCATGTTTATATTTAAATTTTCAATGGAAAAAGATTATTCTAATGCACGGGTAATTCCATTGGTGACATAAGGGTGTCTGTTCGTTTTTCGTGTAGTAGTTAATTTTGATTCGTTTGCTATTATGTAGAGGCGATATCATTAATCGACGGCGTATGAATAAATATGACTTAATTCTAAAATGATATATATGATCTGTCCAAAAAATAATCCTTTCAATCCTTCAATCTTCTTAGAAGTACAATTTTTCTTAGGTCTTTGCACATTGGTCCTGGTATTTCTTCTGTTATCTTTCAAAACAACTTGCAAAGTACTTTCTTCGAATCGCTATGCTATCGCGTCTTCGCTAAGGAATTTAGCGAATTTTAACACAATTTCAAGTTATCCTTTCAAAATTTAAATAAATTTCCTTGCGACAATCGAAGTAATTCGAGGATTAACGTCAGTTAATGTATGTTTTATCCAATGATGAAACGACAATTGCATTTGCGAAACAGAATGCAGTTATTGCGATTACTATTATCAATGATTACCCTAATAGACTTTCGGAGCAAGAAGCGAATATTAACTTGAATCGTGTAACCGTGACTCGACAAATTTTCGACGTGAACTAATTGCCGTTGCCATAATTTAATATTACCGGTGCAAGTTTTGGAAGTGTACATTTGTTCCGCAGGTCGAAGAGTAACCTTAATTCGTAGTCATTAGATGAGCATGACAGAAATTATATGAATGTACAGTTTAAAATAAAAAATTATCGGGAATAATTCCTGCTTTTGAATATCAGCTGATGAAATGCCATTATTAGATTAGAAAATTGAGCGATGGGCGATTTATGGTTCAATAACGTATTTGATTTATTAATCAACCAGTCAAACGTCAAATATCACCACTCAACATCAAAACTGAATATTTGTTAATCAAACCTTTCGAATCATATCATTATAAGAGATTCCATTTAAATCACATATCTTCATATGTTATAAATCTGTAATTAAATATGCACGATCGAAATAATTCCATGTTGTTATATATTGAACATGCCGATTATTTGCATAGATAATTAGATAGATAAAATTTGATACCATTGATACGATTGCCTGTAAATACATTTTACTTCCTTTTCCTTTTCTTCCAAATAAAGATAATGTAATAAATAAGTCTATGAGTAATATCGACATTTTGTAATCGAATCATGCCGATTTTTGCGAAACGGCGAACGATTCCAGGATTTATCGTGTTCAAAAAGCAACGGACAGCACGAGTCGAGCTTCCGTTGCGGAGGAAAAGCAGTTTCTAGTTTCCTGCATGCCTACGAATGCGGTAGTCGAGGCTCGTAAATTATGAAGCGGAATTATGAAAAAAGGCACGAACTTCGCCGACGTTTCTGCGAAAATGCAGCAACGCACGAATCTACGTACGACTACCATGTATTCTGGTCGAATAAACGAATTTCAGAGGTGAAACAGAATAGGGACGAAGCCAAAATATTAAGTCATCCCATAAGCGATTTTCTTTCTTAACTTATCTACGAGAATTTGGATTGTATAAACAATTACTTATTAATATAAAATGTTACTTTAACTATTTAACCTTTCTAATCATCGATACCGGTCCAGTTGCAGAGATATCGAGATTTATCACTTCAGTGACAATTAATATCCTCCTATTATAGTAATTCAATTAAGAAGACCCGTGTCTCTTCCAGCAGCATGTTCGATTAATTATCACGGGTCGCTTATGGAAAACATAGACTGCGACGATAATTGGGTTAATTTTATACGAATAACGCCGAGTCACCTGTACGATAATTAATTATTGCTTCAACGAGAATCGCTCGTTCTTTCTCTCCCTTTTCTCCTCTTTTTCTCCCTGATTTTCTTCGCGCGATTTATTAACGTCGGCCATTACAATCAACTAACGATGCTAATACAAATTTGTATTTCAAATATTAAATATCGTTCTGGATCATTATTTCGCGTGGCAGATTAATCTCGGATATATTCAGGAAGAGACCGGTCTATTTGCATTGCAAAGTTCCGCGCAATATGAAATGTAACTC
Organism: Bombus pyrosoma; assembly: GCF_014825855.1. Classification (NCBI taxonomy): domain Eukaryota; kingdom Metazoa; phylum Arthropoda; class Insecta; order Hymenoptera; family Apidae; genus Bombus; species Bombus pyrosoma. The sequence continues at coordinate 14,097,006 of NC_057775.1, read as the reverse complement.
GAACGAATCTCGATGACGTTCTCCGCTGGATATCCTATTTCCACTAAATTAATGTGATTTCAGTGTGGCGACCGTGTTGTCCCCTTAAGCTGTAATTATTCGTTTCACAGGGTTTTAACACGATGGTAGAATTTGATAATCGTAATTTATTAGATCGTCCGGAAAGTTTTACGTGGAAACTTCGTTGACGCTAAGTACTTGTAGTTTTATGTGCGTTTGATTGAATCTCTGATATATTGCTATAATCGCTGGCGAACACGCAACTACTTTGTTCTAAACCCTTTTCGTTTCTAATGTTGATTTTAGTCTATAGATATTATTGTTTATTATAGCCATTATTAGACTGCGGATGTGTATGCAAATTTATATTTTTATGAATACAATTAGATAAACATGCACATTTCAATATATTGTATATCTCTGCCTGTTACATACGTATTTATTTATCATACGTATTTATATACTTGAGAAAATATTTCCAGCATGATGTTAACAAATAAAAAGCTGCACATTTTAAATTTAGAAAGTTTTGGTATGAAAAAGTTCACAAGTCACACTGAATATGCGCATACTATTATATGTACATGTGCCCACCAAGTGGTTACAGTAGTGGTAACAGTGGTTTTAGAGGAAATGCTTCATAGAGCGGAAGTTTGAGAGATCCTATGGACCGTAGATATTCCAGACCGCTTTTGAAAGTATCTGGAGGGTGTTTGAATCTGAATTTCATTTAGGGAATACAAGCAGGAAGTGGTTTAATTTATTCAAATTTTTTAATGAATATCATACAAAGGCAACAGGCAAGTTAAATTTTAACATTCAATAATTAATTCCATGCTGCCAAAACTATGCATGCACGATGATACCAGTCACTTTGAATTTCTTCCACAAACATCATTTCCAAAACTACTTCCAAAAACATGCATTTACCATGTCGCTGCAGACCCATTTCAGCTTCGACTTTCTTATCGATCGATAGTCGCTACGTATCATGCCACCTTTGATCGTTCCGTTCAACAGAGAAGTAACTTGCATCTCGATGAAAGAAAATTTTCTGATTAAAGTAGACCTGGAAGCTAGAGTCTTATCCTCTTTGTACGAGCTGTTCAATCTCAATTCTATTACGAACGTACGATCTTGAAATATCTATGCACCCACGAGACGATGACACTAACAGATAGCCAGCTTCGAGCGGCGGAACTTCAACTTTGGATCGACGACGACAGACTAAACAAATTTCATCGAACAAGTTTCTAGTTGACACTGATGTTTCTTTTGCTAGACAACGTATAATCACGTATCGTAACTTTTACGCTGACATTGTATAAAACATAGCATAAGCATTCGTTCAATATTTCTCAAATAATTTCTATGCTGACATCAGGAAGAATATTTAAAGGTGAAATGTTTGAAGACCAGCTTAGAGTTGGTTATTGACGAGGCAATACAGCATAGACGAAGATTACAAGGAGTTTCTATGATTTGTTAGCGACAACATCAACATCTGGTAGAGATGCGAGTATTTTTAGAAAATAATCCACTTGTTAAATATCTTCACGCAATATCGAACATCGAAACTAAATCCTCAAATTCCATAATTCGAACAATACCGTCAGTCGCTCGATTCACTCCCCTTGAACTCAACTTGATGAACTACTACAAATTAATGAAATAAGGTTACCAAATAGGCTGATATGGAAGCAACGCGTCCCACCAACTCAATTCCGATACGCGTAAATCGAACATATCGTAACCGCGTGACTTAATAAATTCTATCCTCTCTTGAAGATCTGCTGTATCGGAAACCGATGTGGTTGACCACGCAATCCCGATCTATTGACACGTAAAAACTCGTTATCGAGGCTGGAAAGTATTCGTCGTCTCTAGCAGCGTCTATTTATCTGTAGCCCTCGGTGCGGCCGGGAAAGCTTTTTCCAAGATTGCTATACCACTCCTTTGCTCTTTCCATTGTAACGAAATTCCGGTGTTTCACGACACACAGACGTACACACATACAAACACGCGAAGTCTTATAGAAAGACACACGGCAGGGGAACCAGACCGGTGCTCTTCCTTTAATCCGAACGCGAAGAGAAATCCCTGAGAGCCCCGGATGACGAGAGAGCCGCAGAGAAATGCCTCACCTTGTCCCGTCCTTGATTTTCTATCCACTCACTGTCCGACAGTTTGCTTTTCTTTCCTTCATCCGTCCATTTTAGTATCACTTCCTTTTTCCTCCCTTTTCTAACACAATCTCTCCCATTCATCCCTCCGAGAGGAGAGAAGCTCTCTTTCGGTGTTTCTCCGAGGGAATGACACCCTTAAAGCTGGTCCTCTCGCTTTCACCGTGCGAGACAGGAGATTCTCTCCTCATTTTACTTTTCAATCTTCGGGAGGATGCGATTTTCTTCCTCATTTCCAGTCTGACAATATTAGGGGATGAAGCGAGCGAATGGGTACCAAAGAGGGGGTAAGATCGAAGGGTGGAACGGTTTGAGAGATTCGCTAGGAGGTGAAGAGGGTGAAACTAAAGAGATAGAAAGGGTGCATCGGTAATCGACCTATCACCTGTTTGCGTTAGCACGCCGTTAGGAAATTCGATTTACCTTAATGACTTGCTACCATTCAACACTTTCAAGATTCCTCCCCCCGAATGGCTTTAAACCTCTCCACTATGTTTTCTAGTATTTTGTATCTTTTTTTAGCGATTTCATTTGGGTGCGTAGAACGCTGCTTCGCCAGAGGCTTTTGAAAATGCGAGAACGTTTTAAACTCGGCGGATGAAATGAGCCGCTATCGTGTTTTGGATAAAGATTCGATGAGTTTTCCATGCTTAACTGTTATATTAGGGAAAGTGATATTGCTCAATAGAATGGAGGAAATCTAGCTTCTTATACCGTTTTATACAGAACTTTCGCTTTGTAAACATTTTTCTTTATTTTCATTGTGAGCGTATCAAAGGAAGTTTGAGAATTTTCTACCTCAGGTATCCCAGAATTCTGCATAACAATTAGCATACGAAAATATGTAGCAATGTTTGTAGTTATACTGGATGTTACAGAATACATTTTCCAGTCTCGCAGCATACGCTCATGCATATATTACGTTTTATGTTGCCAAATGATGAAAGGGATTAAAAGCAATTAGTCACTACGTCCTGCAGTAAATTATTAAATTATGAAAATATGCGAATAGTCTCCTAATAATGTACTCAGAGCACATTACAAGAAGCCATGCACGATACTTGATTAAACATTTTTCCCCTTAAATAGTATTTTCTAGTCGTAATTGAAATATCAACATTCTACACATAGCACATACAATCATTTCAATTATACTTTCCAAATATTCGCAGCTTCACTACGGTAAATTAAATTTGTACATTCGTAAATTCCACTTCCTCGCATTAAGCTATATTTCAGTTCTATTAGCTTCCTCTTCCGTCATTTCGTCATAACAACCAGGAATTATTAGAAAGTAATGAAAAAAGTAATTTGGTTGGAGCAATTAGCGAAGAACCCCTAAGTCCGAGCAAAAAGGATTTAGAATCTGCATTATGGCGTTTCATCGCGATCTGAGAAATTCGGCGTCGCCTCGTCATGGGCTGACTCGCGTGAATCCGGCTTAACCCGACCATGGTTCGTGTGCAAAGAGCCAACTACGCGACCACGTACACATCGACGCATGATTATACTTAGCGTAAGGTGATTATTTTGCTGAAGCTACTTGGGAGTCGGACAACTAGTATTAAGCCGGGTACGGTATCGCGTCAAAACTTTCCGGGATCTGCTGGTAATCGCGTCAGAAAATAAACGATTAAGGGGATACAGAACTTGTGTTGCATACGAATGCACTGCGAAAAGGACCTGATTGTAATTTTCAAAGCGTAACTTATGAATTTTGTGAGGCATAGCTTAGAATTTGAAACATAGAAATTAAGTAAGGGTTGCTTACTACGTGAAGATGAATTTCTATTACACGATTGGGAATTAATGAATTTTGTAGCTATTGTATCCAAATAAATCTAGTTTATGTGTTCAGCGAAGTATAATTTAGATTTTCATATAGGAATTAAATAAGATTGAGTTTCAAGGAATTATACACGATTGAATTTTCTAGATGTTGCATATAAAGAACCAGAGAAAATTTACGAAGAGTATGTTTAATTGAAAGTACGTACATGCCACGGAGAAAATTTAACGGAATGCAATGAAGATGTAAATTTGCATTTTGATATCGTTTGCATATTACGTGGATACGATTAAATATACGTTCGAATTTATTTCCAAAAAACAAATCCTGACAAAAATTAATTTCAAATAACAAGTTTGCATACAGGTTAAATACGTGGAATGCCATCAACCTGCAATTTATGTATCATTCCGTATTCAATGTAATATGACCCGTTCGATTAATCGCAAGACAACGACGCGTCACCCAAAAAATCCAGGACTCTCACAAATAACGGCTGATTCATGGTCCCGAATCAAATTTCAATGTATAAATTTTCTTTTTCTCTGTTTACGAACAATAATTTGTATGCAAACTCACCTCGAGAACATGTTCCGCTTGGTTCTCTCGATCGAGTTTCCGGCCGCTGGTCGTGATCAAACCTGAAACATAATTAAATAGAGAATTAGATCAGCAACCTTAATAAATCCCGATTAAACGGTGTTTCAATTAAGGTTTCTGGGCTGACGTTTTATCGTCGAGTACCGACCGGTAAACCGACGCCACCGAGCAAACCGGAGGACAATTCTCCGTGGCAATTTACGGTGAAATGAAAAGGCCTCAATTAGCGGGACAAAGATTAGCTCGATGCCCACGGTTTCCACGAAATTATAGCGTTCAGATTTCACCGGGATCCCGTCGAACTCGTCTCTCTATTCTTTCCCTCGTTGTTCACATTTTCTCCCTTCGCCTCTTTCCTCTCGTCTCTTTTTCATTTTCTATGCAATTACGCATAGATATACATATTGTAGCTGTCGAATGTATTCGTGCATTTATCGTAGAAAATTTGCATGAATATATTATGTGTGTTGTACAAGATTTTCTGAAACTTCTGAAATATATTGGTAACAAAGTATATATTGCAAGTATATATACATTTAGTAAAAAGCTAATATGACACGGATAGAGGTCTTAAATATATAATTAGTGCTAAAGATGGCCTCGTTAAATATTATGGCTTTCTATAATGTATGAATGACTGCACAATTACTTTATTGACTTTTTCTGCAGAAAATATCCGTATCTTCTCGATACATTTTCAGATTCGTTTCAAACTTTGCGAACGTAATTATGACAGCCACATCTCATTATAGTGCTAGTGAAATTTCGAAGTGTTTCTTGTAGCACACATAATATTAAAATATATTCATAAAGAGATTCCATATGTGTTTAAATACTCTCGAGTGCCACTGTATATTTACGCACATACAGTATATTTTATTTCACACCTACGATTCAATGCACGATGGGATTCGTTTGTGGTTTCACTTGGCGAAAATTCGAGGACTAACGATGACCGACGATGATATACCTTTCCGTTCCGTTCGTTCCATTCGCAGCGAAGAACGAACGGTTTTCCGTCACAGCGTGGAATCGAAAAGGCTCGAATGCCTCGCGGACACCGGGCGTTTCGCGCATCCGTTTGCCTTCGACGAGTGTCGTCGAAAAATAATTGAGGGAAGGGGGAAAAAATGAGAGTTTCGGGTCTGGCATTGTCTGTAGCCGAGCTTCGAACGTCGGCGATCGAGAAACGTCGACGTGGTAATTGGGTTTCGGTCCTCTATTCGTCGCGGAGACCGTAACAATTTCGCGGCAAATTGTTCTCCGCGAGGCGTTCCTTCTCGTTTTTCCGCCGATGTTCGTCGCCAGAAACGAAAGAAATTCGATCCGGAGGAAGACTGAAAAGTGGTAATGTTTCTTACGATTGATTTGATGCTGCACAGATGAGAGAGAAGATTAATTATTTATAAGAAGAATGGATGATCGAAATGAGACTGAAGCGTTGATATTACCGTTTAAATGGATTAAATTAAAATTTGCCCGTCGATGAGTAAAACTAGAAATATATTTGAAGAGTCAAATGTAAATCCCTCGTCGATGGTTAAATGCAACAATTTTGTAGAAAAAAGTGAAGGACGAATGTTTTCTTGTTCGAGTAAGTTGAAAGAAAAATTAATCTAAACTGTACTATTTAGTATTACAGACTCTTGCAATGATTTTTGTAATGACCTCTTTCGAAAGTTAGAAAGAATTTTCCATTTCGTTAAGCTACGCCCACAACGTAATAATTTTAACTATGTTTCAGTATGTAGCATCTAACAGAGCAACTTTTTGACAGGATGACAGAAGATTTAACCGGATGCAGACAGTTTCCGGACTCTGAGAACGTTTCTAAAAGCAACATTGCAGAACAAAAACGAAGCCCCTGAAAATATTTCCAGAGTACATTGTCCCGCGGTCGCATTCCTTTTTTTTCATTCTGCACGGTTTCTCCGGCTTCCGGCAACAGCAGCAAACGACACAGATTTTATATTTCAACCGGAAATACTAATCAGGTTAAGAAGCCGCATGTTTCTATTTCGCGAAGACGCGAGAAGTTTGCCACACGTGCGCGAAATTTACCAAACCTCTGATTCTGTGCATTTCCACTACACTTCGAGTGGGGAACGTTTGAATTTCGTGGATGCGAAATATATTGAACGCGGCTGTGTTCACGAAGCTAATTATCGACCAAATGCATGCGCTAATTAGAAAGCTTTATCTAGCTCCTTGAGGTCTGACTTATTCAATAGGGAATATTATCAAAAATTGCGTAAAAATGAATTACTGGTTAAATTTCTGTAATTCAATCGCAATTTATTTTCAAATATTTCCTTCTTTTGTCTACTTCTTTCAGAGATAAAAAACAATTTACAGATACGTCCGTCCAATAATATCTATATATAAATTTAAATTGTGGCTGTAAAAGAAAGAAATTAATTACAACATTGAACATAATTGACGAAACGAGCATGAATACCCAATTAGCTTTTGGTATGGTAAAGAATCAATTACAATTGCAAATGAAATTTTCAGTAGGTAAATGAAGATTTGTATACATTAAAATTCCAATAGATGCTAACAAAGTTCGACCGTTTCAATATTCTTCAACTGTATAATTCAGTTTGGTTACTGTTGGACAACATCATGATAATATAATTTACTTTTTATAACGAAATCAAACATGTCGTTTATGGCGCATTTCAACTAATATTCAATAGCTGCTTGCACTCGCAAATTTTGTGTAAATTACACAAAAATGCGCAGTTTACTAATAACAAAAGCTCGTGCTTGTGTGTATTACATAATTAGAAACACAAAGCTGTCGGATCACACAGCGCCATCAACACAAAATGACGATATCGTGTCATTTGATCGAATCGAGCCCAGATCACAATCACGGGTCGATATAAAAAATTGACAAGAAATTACAGTACGGTCGTCAAATGCAATATCGTTGCTCGAATACGACGCTGGTACGACGTACACTTTTCTGGCCAAAAGATTCGACGTGGTAATAAAGGTCGACGTTCTGCCAGCGTGCGCTTTTCTCGTTGGAATCACTGGTGAAACGAGAAAAAGGGGAAGGTTAGAAGGGTGAGATGACGCGACGAATGTACAGGATGAGTCTGAAAGGCTGTTGGAAAATTTACGAGGGTGATACACGCGTGTCAAAGCTAAGATATGTAAACGATAAAATGGAACCACGATAGAGTCGGGTCCTTTTTCGGTTCGCATTGCAACGTCCAACTGGAGATGATTTTCGTGTGGTCACTGATATGGATTTTTATATGGAATTTAGAGAAACATTCGAATAACAGAGCGAAAGAATGGATTGATGTTTTGTTGATTTTTCTATAGTTACGTAACATGAAAATTAAAATAGTTTTGAAAATGCTCCATTCTTTCTAGGTATTTAAATAATTTATAATAACAGATACTCTCTACGATTCTTTTATATTTATTAATTATTGGATTTTACTGGGATCTACGTTTAATTCCTACATTCCTCTCGTAAGTTCTTTTTTATTGAAGAAATACGTAACAAAAGCTGAAATGGAAAAGAAAAGATTTACATTAAACTACATTATATACATACCAATTTAAATAACATTTTAATACAATGTACGTAATTTAATACGTTTAATGGCGCTCTTCCGGTTCAAAAACGATTCAAAACTCTTACAAAACAAGGTACAATACTTCTATTTCCATGATTCATTCGCGTCACCCTCTAGGCTCGATCTACGTAAGAAAAAAATGGTCACGAGGAACGAGAGATTGTCGAAAAATAAAGTGAACAAGACGGAGTGGGAAGAAAGGGAAAGCCTGATATCGGTAAAAACTCGACGACAAATAGAAAAGTTCGCGACGTAGAACGCATTTAAATAATTGCTTTTCGTTTTGGTCCCTCGGTCTCATCACATCGAGACATCGTCGTCTCGACCGACTCAGCCGGATGAACGCGCGGTTCGTCGCACGTAGACAGCTTTCTCCGCGGGAAATTCGTTATCGGAAATCAAAACTATTCGCGATATTATCGACAGTACTATCTGGTTCCGCCGGTATACCAAGATGTGCCGCTATCATCAGATCAGAACGGATTTATTTTTCGTCTCCCCGGAGCACAACCGACGACGTTCATCCCCGAGATCTCGAAGCTCGCCGGCAGCTTACTCTATGACGACTACTAAAAAATGTTCCGTGGAAAAACGTGGGACCAGCCAGCTTCCCCGGAGAAATTTTTTCCCCTGCACAGTTCACGACGCGTCGTCGAGCGTGATTTCCGGTGAAGAGTGTCGCAGAGGTTCTTTTCACGTGCATTCGAGGAACATCACCGCCGCGTGAAAATATCGCGACTGAACGAACAGTGTCGCGTATATAGGCTGCGTATTTGAGCGGGGAAAAATTGTGAATCGAAGTTTGAAAAGGGTTTTGGGCGGACAGAGGAATGTTAGTGACACCTTAGAAGTTAGAGTTGTATACATTGTGTTATTGGTCAAGTTTGATTTATGTTCAAAATGAATTATACACTATATATACGTCGGTTACGACTAAGCCTAAGTGAAACGAATCGAAATGAAACGGATGTGTCTTTATTAATTTCCAATTGCGCGATGATCGAAGTCTTTTTTAACGGGTTAAATGGTCGCATATTATTTGTCAGTTTCGCGAACACTGGTCGTAACCGAGCTTAAACTTTAAAATATCGTGAAATATTCAGTAACATATATTCTACAACAAACTAATCCGATGCTGGAACAAAATGCAGCGCAAGTAACAAGTTGCAATATTATTGTAGCGTCCTGATGAAAAGTGGTTCATCAAGAATAATTCATTTTCATAGAATTAGCATGTGATCGAAATCAAGGCAGAACTCGAGAATCGGGAGATTTATCGCGGTCACGTGTTATTTAGGTATGCAAATTACGCATCTTGCTCCACAGATCGGTAAAGGTGAAACTCCGGTGAGTTGGAGGCACGAAATCAGGACGCTTGGAAATTTAACGAGCGCCGGTACAATCAGAAGCCGCCATTGATCGCGTATGAAGAATCGAAACAATTGCTACCTATCGACGTGTACGTATCGCTTTGAATTGCAAATGCGTCGCGGGATCTTAAAATTCGTGCCGGATCGGCTGGTGTTTTTCGGTCATGTCGGGCTATCGACCTTATTCCATCGGTTCCGATCGTCGAATAAACTCGGATAAACTCGCGAACGCGATTCTAGAAGCTCTCAATCGACGACATAGGACTTTCGTATTGAGTTTCCACGTGAACAGGTGTTAAACGAAGGAACGAGCGAACGGGATAAAAATAAAAGAGCGAAATCGTAGGGTTGAATGAGCCGGGCTGAACACGCTGGTTGAGACTGAATTTCACGTCCGAAATGTGTGACGAGAGTTTGGTGAAAGAAAAAGTAGATTTACCGAGTTTTATGTTCGTCAAGTTAAGGATATGCGAATAAAATATAGCTTTCGTCATGTTTGCAGGAAATTTCAGAAACTTTAAATATTTCAAAAGCATAAAGATAGAAACAATAAATGACCAGAGAAACGTATAAACAGATAAATAAATATGTATATTGGGAACTATTAGTTAATACTCGCCTGACGATAGTGTCGCGTCACCGATCATCATATTGTTACGTAACTTTGTATAATAGATATTAAAGTATCACGATTTCAGATAAAAGTATAGTAAACTTTAATCAGATTCAACGAAGGATAAAACGAGCAGTACATAGTTAAAAGCTGAACATTGAAATGTAAATATCTTTCAAAACAGATTGAAATTATATCAATACATTGAAAGTATTAAAAATGTACTAATGATCCATTATTTTTCATAAATATAAAATTTCTCTTCAAATATTTTTTCAATCGGACGAATAAGCAAAATAATATCTCTATCGCCTTTCGCCTGTTCGAATACTCGATTGTAGCAGACATAAAAAAAAACCTTTTCGTGATAAAACGCGATGTTCACCGGATACGACTAACCTGTTTCACTGGCGCATGTGTACACACAGCTTTCCCCGGGCTGCAGCGTATTACACAGCCGAGAGAGCCGTGGTATCTGATCTAATCCCCGCAATAGCATTCCCAAAACGCCGTGATTATCCGTTATTATTTCCTGAGTTTCTTTAAATAAAAACAATACAGCTGGTAAACCGTAAACGTAACAACCGCGGGAAATTAGATCGCTTCGCGGTGACTCTCGTGCTGTAACTTATGCAATCTCGTCGGTAGTAGTCGGCTCTTTAAACAGCGTTTACGTTAGGCAACTTTTGCTTGATTGACCGATTCGATCGGTCTCGAATCATTGAAACTCAGTTGAAAGTTTTCTGTGTAAACCAAATTTCAATCAAGTGGAAACCTTCGAACAACTTGTGATCGTCTAAACTGAAGTTATCCATTTGTCCGCTTTTGTTCCAACGATTTACTTTTACGTCACGTAATTACGAATTACGTTAGGCTTCGCGATTTGTTCTTTTGGTTTCCGCGAACTCGTTCGTTCTGCTTTTCGTTCGAATCGGGAACGGTTGAAAAAAGGAAATGGAGAAGTGTTTCGTTACGTGCGCGTAATTGCGATAACGAACCTGAGGGAGTTATGCTGTACAATGTACATGCGATTTCTGACCTTCTTTCCGAGCTGATTGTTGGGATATTTTATGGCCGGAATCGTGCCGCAGTTCATTGTGCAGTGTCTTTTCTTTTTACTGGATCCTATCGGCCGACAGTTCTTTCTTTCGTTTTTACACGTGAATATCAGAGATGTAGCGAAGAAACAGTTATAATTTGTTGAAAATTTGAGACGGCTACGCGTGGTTAATCGCAAGCTTATCTTTGTGCAAAAGAATTTACATTTGTAATCGAGTACATGAGATAGTAGCAAAGTTTGAAAACAGAGTATTAATAAATTTACGGATCGGTAGCATCTCATAAAAATTCATAAATATTATTATCGGAGGAAAAATTTCATTCTAATTAATGCTCTGACAAATATTCTGTTCTCATATCATTAACATTCGCCTCGTTTCAAATTTACAAAAATTCCTATAGTAAAATATCCATTGATAATCAGGCGGAGATTCAGAGTTTATGTTTCCAATTTCCAAACTCGACGCAATTCTTGGTTCAATAGTAACACTGAATGAAATAGACATAAATTCTAGTCGTTTTATCATCACCACCATCAGCATCAATCAATACATTAAATGCTTATTAACGAGCAGATAATTCATCTTAGTACCTCGCGTTCATCTTTCTTCGTATCAGAAACATTTATGATTACCTCCGGCCAACTCTTCATTCCCTCAACGATAATTCATACAATCAGGCATCGCTACCATCTTGCGTCTTTCGATTCCCACAAAGGCCGGCGATTGCATCGGTTCACAAATCGCCGAGCGATTACAGTACGCACGCGTGCGTAGTTCCTAATCGCGGCGATCAATTTCGCGTTCGCGAGACGAAGAGAAAGTACGCGTATAAGCATACGTTTATACCTTGCAAAATGGCCAGGGTGAAATTCCCGGCTAAACGACCTATCTGTTCTTCACGCACGATCATCGTAGTTACCATGACGATCTGTAGGCTTATTTCGAATCTCCCCGGCTTGTTTCTAAATCTGCGTATTCGCCGACTAAGCAGAATCCATGTAAACGTGCATGATCAGTCGGATACTCTGATAAGTATTTTCGACGCGCACTTGTCGACTACTCTAATATTAGATATGTTCTACTCTCGCATCGTACAAGATATGGCGTAGTTTTGATTACAATTTTGATCGCTCATTTTCAATTATTTGTTGCAGATTGGTGTTAAATTTATAGATTAACGCGTTGACCGCCACGCGGATTTTATATATTTCTCCCTGGAAGTTGTAATAGATTGAAATATGCTACGATATAATATTTAATTTTTGCAAAATATTACGTTATATTGACAAACTTCTTTTCTAACAATGTTGTCTAAATCACTCATATCATTAAAAATTTTTACTTCATAAAATTGATCTTGTCTTAATTACTTTAGAAAATTTAATCGCAAGGACCATTAACGATCTTGACAGTCAACGTGTTCGTTGAAATAAATTGGTAGAACGTGTGGAGAGATTATTCGCATAATTGACGGATAATAAAACGTAACGTTAAAGAACGCCAAAATTTCGAAGCAATTCCAAAAATCTATATCTTCCTGTTCCTTATTCCATCAAGATTCAAGCATCACCGGAGCTCCATCAATTTGTCGCTCAGCAGCCGTAGAACCGTCAGTTCTGTGAGATCGAAATTCATTTCCGACGATCCCGCGGATATATCCTGGTTGAACCGCGGAAGCCTAAAAGCGCTTAACTTCCAGCTACCATTTGATCTAGCGTGCTCGACGCATCGAATTCCCGGTGGAGATCGCGAAATCGGCTTAACGGACTCGACGACCGCGTTAAACCACGCAACGTTTTACGCAACCCTGTAGTCTCCTACATATTTATCCGAGATTATTACGCTTTGTCACAGACGATCCACCGGATAAACAGCTTAGAGGAAAAGAAGCAACCGAATGCGTTCGCGTTTCACTTAATCACTGTATTAGGTTAAGTCGCATATACACACGCTGTGCAAATGCTTTCGTGCATTGTTGATGAAAGGAATATGCCGAGGTTGTATTACACTAATCTTTTGACTCGTGACAGTAATTGCGAGAATCAGAAGAAAAGCAGTGTAAATGACAGAGAATCATTAAAACTCTTTTTGTTATAGAGGAAATTTTGATACGAGAAAAATTACTTGGAAATATTAATGTATTGTGGCTGTGATTACATTGTACTATGTTTTCTGGCGAGCTAAGAAATAATTATAAAAATACATTTTATCGGAATAAATTATTTTTGTAATTACTGACAATTTTTAGTTTCTTTATATTATTTAATACCAGTCCGCTATGCATGGAATTTTGAATCAAGCATTTTAATTATTCCAGCTTTTGAATATTATAAGTAGAACGACTGATTATATAACCAATCCTTAGAAAAAATATTAAAACGTGAGAATACTGATCATTAAAAAAATACAAAAAAAAAATATAGTGAATCATGAAGTTAGTATAAAATATTATTTAATGTTTGACTCGACGAAGAAATAAAAAAAGCCAGGATTCCGTATATTCCCAGGTTAAAGGATCAAAAAGTCGAATTTCTAATCTCTCACAAATTTTATTAAAAAATGTAGGTCAGCTGTGACTAGTCTGGTGAATATAAAGAGTAAAGAAGCGAAAGTATAAATTCAAAAGATTTACTTTTAAATTCGATCTCCAGCAGGCACATGGTTCTCAACATCTTCATCGTTTCAATCTCATCATGATTTCACATAAATAAGGATCATAACCTCACCCCAATCCGAGATCCACTTCACGCATCGAGGTATTCACCTAGCAAAAAGCCGACTCTCTTCATCTACTTCAATCCCGGCCAGCGAACAACCTCTTGGAATCGTCGGTACTTACATCGAAACGCGCGATACAGCGAACGTGCAAGAAACTTTGTGAATCGTGGAGTACGATTTATTTTCAAGCCATTCGGCCAACCGAAATATCGTTCATTCCATGAAACAAACGCGGGATCAGTGACTTTTCAACGTGGCAACGATACCTACATCAAATTCTATCGAAAGGAAAACTAGAAAATATGAAAATACGAAACGATCGGTAGTTATAGCTAGAGATTGCGAATGTTTATGTAATTTATGGGACATCTAGGTACGAAAATGTATAGAATGTTCAAAGTGTTTAAATTATTTGCTATGTACGATTTGTGGATTGCAGGTAGAATTTTGCTTATTAAATTTAAAAAAAAAAAACTATATCTCATACGTATAATAATAATTCTCAAAATATTTTCTGGGCAACTGGACTGGAGTACCGTCTGTATTTTTCAACGATTCACATGAAACTCTGTTTTCTGTTTAATTATATGACACTTTTATATATCACATGATTTTCTGAATCGTTCCTGACGTTATCAATAATTTACCATAAATCGCAATTCGTACTGGTCTCAACAGAGAAATTCTTTTTAGACAAATTTTTACCCTTTCGATTTATATTATTAAAAAACAAATGGAACAAATCTCTACCTACAGGTTCGATTTCTCTAGTTTATAGAGACACGAAATGATACAAAAGTCCGTAGGCTTCTTATCGCAATGTGAATGCGGTACAGAAATTGACGATGAAGAACCATTTCTCGCGGACCAACGCGGAATCATTGTTCGATAACCCAACGACACTCGACGAGATACGACTCATTTTTTATTGACCGGCGTTCCACTCGTACGAGCATCGAATGGCGACTCTTCTAGCTCGTTTTTCGTTTCGTTCTACAGTTTCCTTTGGTCACCCAGTTCGTCCTCGACGCGTACATTTTTCTCCCCTTATCGAACGCAAAAAAAGAAAAAGAAGGAAAAAGATAGAGGTGTCTTTTCGTAATTTCTGGGCCGACAATCCAAGAACCGTGGAAAGTTTCCCGTGGCTCGGGAAGACTGATGAATACGAATCAGCGGACGGTCGACTTTTTAATTACAAGCCGTCTTCTACCGGTGTAAGCAATTTTCCGCACCGCCTCCCATCGATCTTCGAGATGACTGGGAATAAATGACCGCTTACGAAACTTCTGGAGGAAAGGCGATGCCGCTGCGAGGTGAACGTACACCGGTTGAATGAATGATGTGTAATTCCGATTTGCAGAGACTTTCGTTCCGCGTTTGCCCGTTTTGTAATTAACCATTGCGAATTTCTTGCAGAAAATTGGGATGACGAAGAAAACGAATGAAACGATCTCTCGATTTTCATCTCCAAGATTTATTCGTTCAAAGGTTATTATCAAGCTAAACTGTAAAAGCTATAAATATCCGTCTTAAACATCATCATAAGTGATGCAACTATCGACATTTATTTACTATAAAATATTAATGGTACGTATGTTTCGTATGCGATATCAGAAATGCAGACACAATTATAAACATAAGGAAATAATTATTTTCCGAGTTATTCGTTATTTTTTTACATTATCGAAGTATTAAAATGGATTTAATATCACCGCGCGTTCAGAATTATCCTACCTCGTTATCTCCCTATAATTTCGCTCCATTAATAAACCGTCAATCATTATTTATTAGCAGTTTCCCCTTTTCTCTGGTCTTCTATGTTCCGGGAAAGTGACTCGCGTCATAGAAGCGGAAGCGTCGGAGTCATTGTTTTCGACTTACGCGATAACGTATGCAAATTCGCCCGATCAAGCCACGCCATTCATTATTCATCGTTTCTGGTGGAACGGTCGTGTTAGCCCGCGAAATTACGAAACGATGAAAAGTCAGAAACTCGTTATTGAAAGGAAAAGGAGAAGAAGGTAGCGGAACGCGATTATATTACTGATCAGGGGGTGTGGAAAAGTGGAACTGGAGATGAAAGGGCGATGATACTGCGCGTAAATAGGCACGCGTACACCAGACGAGTGAGAATCAATTTTAATGCGGGACAATTTGCGATACAAATTCGATTCGACCCTCGGTGAATAATCTTGGCGGGCCAGCGACCGATTAAATCAGACTTTCAAATGAACCCAGAGGGGTGAAATTGGACTTTTAATTTGAGCGTCGGCTTCGTACAAGTGGCCCCGGTTATTGCTATCTTCATTAAATCGAATCTTTCTTCTAATCGTCAATTTACCGTTAAGCGATATGGAAATATCGAATCGCAGCGAATAAATCTTGTTTATTGGAATATTATGGAGAGCTTCATGCTCGAAGCGTTAAAATTGGCGCGCGCCTGCCGCGTTGATAATTTCCTGCCTGACTCTTCATCTTTGATATTTAAGCTCTTTAATTAGGAGAGCTCGTAATGGCAGGCTTGCAATCGAAATTACATATGTATTCCGCGAGTGCAAAGACAGAGCTGTTAAAAGGACACGAATGAAGAGGTAAAGATCTTTCAAATATCGAGATCTTTTTTCAATGGAAAATTTTATGTGAAGTGGAATTAAAATATTAATAGCCAGAAAGCGTTGGGAAATAGACTGTACGTTCATTAAAATATCGTTTCATGATGTAACGAGAGAAAGAGAGAGAAAGAGAGAGAGAGAGAGAGAGAGAGTCTCGCGCCAGCCGTCAAATATAAATAACTTATGGGCTATAATTAAAATTTATTGTTCACGAAGAGCTATAAAACCAGACTATTGTGATATTCAGAAGTGAAAGCAAATTGAAACTTTCGAGCTCAATGATAAAAATTAAACGAAGGTAATGTGCAATTTTATTATCGTTCGCTGCAGTTTAAACCATGCCTTGTGTCTTTATGCCAATTCATCGTTGCGATATTCGCTTCAACTAGCTCCTATCTCTTTAATTCATCGCGAGAACTGACAGGGGTCAATCTATGTGACAGAACGCCATTATTAAATAGATTGAGGGCGAAACTACCACCCATTACGTTTAATCGGAGCTATCGTCCAAGTCAAACATTTATTAAAATTTCTTTCTCGATAAATTCAAATACGAATGTATCAACCGAAGAAGTGTTTTACGTTAGTACTACAACTATCGAAGTTGCTATCATGAAAAGACACATAACGCAGTAAGAAAATATATTTTCCAAAAAATTATTCAGATCTTCGAAAATGCAGCATTATAGACCTATAAAATAACTCGGAAGTATCATGAATTTTGACCAATCCGATAATTCTAGTGTTGATATCTTCCCGTCTTCTTCAATCCACATTTCTTGATTGAAATTTCAAAAAAACTCCAACTTATTTTCTTGCTCTGATTTATTTTCGAATCGTCGTTATTAAAACCCTCATTCATAGAAGGGCAAATTGATCTCGTTACAGCCAAGGACCGTTGTAGCCAATCTATTTCGATTCTGTGACAAGATATTGGCTCTTTTCTGACTGACCATGTGGAACTTACCGGTGGTGGAGTTGATGAGAAAATAACCTTCCGGATTGCCGCTGGTGATGGAAAAAGTGAATTGTTGGGGCGAGACGTCGCGATCGAACGCCTGGATTTGAAGAACGCTCACACCTGCCGGAGAGTTCTCCAGGACCGATGGATAATAGACTGGAACTTCAGTCAACGGGGTGTTGTCGTTCCTGTCCAGCACCTCCACGTACACCTGCACGAAAATCGGCTGTGAATTATTCACGGGAGGTAGATAAATCCTCGCTATTGTGCGTTTGCGAAAAAATGGAAAAAAATTTGCCATATTGTTGTAAACTAGAGTTATTGGCGGATTTTTTAGCACCGAGTATAGCAGAACTTTGAGAAATGAGGATTATATTGTATCACGCGTGCAAAGCAGTAGAGATTAAGATAAATTCTGTTCGAAAATGATCGGTTTTGAATTTTAATCGGTACAAAATTATTGACGCAATTCGTTTGAAAGAAATAATTGCTAAAAGGTATCGTTTGAAAGATTCCTGGAATAATTTATTCTTTCTATCGATTACCGTTGAATGTGTAAGTTATGAAATGTACATTCGTGAACGTCTATTTTCTTCGCCCAAGAATGTAATCGAGGAAATTGATTTTAATGTGAAATGAAGCGAAAAGAGCAGGAATATTTGAAGTTTAAATTATAGTAATTAATGTATCACTTCCTGTATTAATCTTCTATAGATACTACGCATAAGACTAAAATCGTAGTTTAAAGTGAATACATATTATTAGAGAGCGTATTTTTAAACAATTCGGTAATAATCTTACTTCACAACGTTGGACAGTATCATTACTGAATTCTCATTTCCTTATCTTGATTATTTTCTACAATATCAGTTGCGGCATATATAATAAAAATTCACAGTATTGATTATAGTGCATTGCAGTGTCCACGATGAGATTTTAGCTGGTCATGTTAAATCACTAGTGCAATTTCTATCTATATACGCAATTATAAAAGTGTCGCAAATTAAACTCTTTGCGTCACGTCGGTAACAGAAAGCCTTTTTCCAATAGTGTAATGTACGTTGCGATATTATGGTGGGAGATAAGTGATACGAAAAATTTGTAGCGGTCGATAGAGAAAATTGGTTCTTTGACTAGCCATCGTTTCCTCTATTGGGAGCTTATGCACGTAGGAAGTACGAAATAAATAGTCGTTCGTGATATTTTCCCGATACAATGACAAAAATGTAATGGCAGTGTTTCTAGTTTAACGTAAACGACGTTACAAGCACTAATTCTTCAATAATTCCTTGATCATTGATCGAAACACAGATTTTTTACCGAGGAATTAACAACAAAGTGTATTAAATTGAAAAATTCATAAATACCCAAAGTTTTACTGTACATTTGCTATAATATTCACAAAATACAAAATATTTAAGTAAATTCTACTACTTCTCCCGAATTTTTAGTATTATGGTGTCCCAGAAAATATTTTTCGAAGATCAGTTATTTCTTCTTCTTTCTTTTTCATTAAGAATTATCCAACAAACCAATATCATTTGGGAAATATATCCACGTTAATTGTTGTGCCAATGTATTCTCTGCCTGTTCCTATTTTCATTGTCCGAGTGTGGACAATCAAAAATTTCGAAACACGAAGATATATCTCGGGACAGTATAATACATTAAACATGTAATTTATCTTCCGCATTGCACAAACCTGCAAACTCGAGCTCAGAGGAACCACTCCGTGATCCTGCGCGTACACCGTCAGCCAGTATCCTCTCTTCGACTCCACATCCAACATAACCTTCGTCTTGATGTTACCTAGAACGCCAAAACACATTTTATTAAAAAGAAAAAGAAAAAGAAAAAAAAAAAGAGAAAATAAAACATAAATCTAACGCAACGAAATATTCGCTCCTGTACAGCGATTCCAGAACATTTCTCGATCGTCAATAATTAAGAAAAAATCAAGTTATGCTCGATCGAAACGTCTCATCGCGTAACTAATCATGCAAACGGAATAGCTGAAAATAGCCACGGTATCGCGAAACATTTTCACCTCTTCGATATCACCGTGAGAGGACGCGAGCTGAGTAGGAACAGGTCGTCCTATGCGCGAAAAATAGGAAAGCAAAAAGAAAGGTGGGAAAAGGAAAGAAGGGAGGAAGAGGAAGACAGGGCAGGAAAGATAAGGAAAGAGACGTTATTACCGTCTTGCCAGATAGCTAGCAACAAGGACCGATATGAAATGACGTGCACGTAGATGGCGACTTGCCAAGCGTGCACCCGCGCGCGCGCTCTCGCGCGTCAGCGCAAAAATTGGACTGCATTCCTGTTGTTAACACGTCGAGCACGTTGTTCCGCGTGTCTTCGATCGTTTTTGCGACATTCCAGTGCTTACGGTCGGTTCTTGCACCGCGATACACGCCATCAATGAACACACGCTTGGTTTATTGCGGTATTAAAACGATAACGTCTCGATACCTGGCGACCAGTGGTCCACGAACGGGCAAAAGGCTAACAGATATCGAGGCAGCAAATAGAGGGAGCGAGAAAGAGAGGTGGAGACCTCGATTAATTAGCAATCCGTGATGTTACGTACGAGAGCAGATGTAGATCGTAATCAAGATTATCCCCGATTTGTTCTGTCAGTAATTGCATCTTCAGATTTCGCTGCAGCATCTTCATTAATCCCGATCTTTCGCGTGGCTCGACCCACCAGTTCCTCGATCGCTATACATTGTATGCGTGCCCAACAGTATCGGTATAATATCGAGCTCGTAATTCCACGATATCGATTAATTATCGGAGCCGAGGCGAAATTCAGCCCAGCGGGAGCCAGATACACGTCGGTGTCCTCGGTTATTTATGGCCTCGTTCCCGTAAAATTCACGGCCGTGGAATCGTGATCCGCGCTCACGATTTCACGATTTCCTCGGCCGAAGAAAAAAGATGGCTACACATGTAATTGAAGGATAGCGCGGCGCCTGAGATATCAATGGTTAATTTATTCTTCGATATATGTATATAATCCGGTATTCAGATAGAAAAATTTACTCGGTCGACGGAAATTATTAGATTCCTTGCGTTCAATGACTGGTATTTCCAGGACTGTTGGAATGCTGGTTTACATTAATATATTGAGTATATTATACTATACTATTTTTTTAGAACTTCCAATCCACCCGATATAAATCAAGAATGATTTTCTCAGAAGCTAAACTCATTAGCTCAACTTTCTGTCGATTTCTCAATCGCATTAGATAAATACACGTTTTAATTTTCAATACCTCGAAAACAAATAACTTACGCCCATGAGTTCGTTTATTTCAACAAAATGACAAATAATAACAAATTCCAAGATGAATATAGAAAATATATGTAATAAAAAATGGTCTTCGTAACATTATCTCTCATCATTCTCTGCTTTTAAATTTACACGTTTGATCAATGTTGTCTCTAAACGGCTCAAACATAGACCTAATCTCCAAAATTAAAGAAACAAAATTATGAGAACGATATGCAAATGTTTGCTTGCGGCGCACTGTACAGTGGTTATATCGAGAAGTTTTCAAAAATTTCTAACTCTAATCTCCGATATTCACGGTAATTCAAAAGTCCAAGTAAACTTTGATTAATCGGAAAGAAACGTCTCATTGACTCTGCGCTCTCCGCGATTGTTTCGTAGCCGCAGAGCACGCGTTACACGTGTTTTCGTGGCTCGTTCAAGCATAGAAGGGGTTCGGGGACGCAGACACGTGCTGCACGTTTAATAGTGATCCGTGGAAGGGGAGAATAAATTAAATTCGCTACCGTGAACGTAATTTGTACAAGCAGTTTATGCGATCGTATAATGGTGGAACGAACGAGACAGAAAGAGAAGCAGATACGACTATATGCTACCAAGTCGAATGCGATGCTCGCTTTTCATGCCCCAGTTTTTCGTCTAAACAACATTACGGACTTAATTTCTTTCCGGATTGTAACAGGGCGGCGGTCGCTTTCTCTCGCGACAAGAAACTATCTTTCTTCCGTGTCAAAAGATACGCTCCACGGAACTTTTTAGACAGGGATAGAGCGAAAAACCAGAGAAGGATGAAACGAGAAGAGAGATGCGAAGATGGTAGCTAATGGAAAAAGTTAAAGACAGAAAGATTTTCTTTGTAACACGGAATGAATTCGTTTGAACCTACGTTCGAGGATATAATTGGAGAACACGACTGGTTGAACGAAGTAATTTTCGGACAAAGAAATACTCATTTTATCTCATAATAATTAATTGTAATTTTAGTTACTTTTAATTGCTTATGCCGTTAGCTAAAAATAAAAAATGATCACTTTTGTTCTCTTAATTAGCGCCAAATTATTTACAATTCTTTTGGGACTCAAGTCGTCTATGCGGAATCGTTTTTAAATAAATCATTCAAAGTGAGAATGTCTTTCGTGTTATACACTTTTTTCCGTTTTCTAACTTATGAAGCCTGGATTCTCTGGTTTCTTTTCCCCGCACTGTCTAAGGAAGTTACGTTTAATTATCTTTAACGAATCCGATAATCTACGATACGAACATAAAATACAATACTACGATATACTCAAAATTCGAAAACAAATATTTTTAATGGAATATATAACCTCAATAGAGCTCAATGATGCTATAAAAATTATAACAATTCAGTATTCTTTTTAAGAGTTACCTTAGACAGTATTCTTCCAGAAACAAAAGATTTAACGAAGATAATATACCACTACAAGAACAGAACATTTAGAGAATAAAATGTATAATAAAACTTTCAGATAGTATTCTAATTCTACAAGATCTCGTGGCAATAGAGAAAAAACGAGAGTGCACGAATTATGTTCGATCAAAGTGGTCAATCTAGGATTAGAATTAAATCATTCTCGCGAAAACGAGTTTACCCGGTGCTTTACCGTACAGAATCATCGACGAGCGTTAGAAAACGAGAGAAAGAGAGAGAGAGAGAGAGGACGCGTTTTAGCTCGTCGCTAAATTAATTTTGCAACCCTATCGACGTCTATGTAATTGCAATGTCAACTTCGTTTTACTGTTTCCCAGCATTCCGCGGTATTCGCTGCTTCCATCGAATAAATCGAAGCATTTCAACCACTACGAATTAGCAACTTTCGAATAATCAATGTTAGATCGAGTTTCTCGTCGTACAAAGTTCATCTGGAGCATGCAATTTCCAAGTTGCCGGCTCGCCCCTTTCTGCACTCTCTGTTCCTCGGGAACATCGATGATTCTAATAATTATAATCGACGACGGGTAGGATTTCGAATAACTTGCTGCTCACTTTATTACGTAATGGTAGAGGGAATCCAGCGAAATTCCAGATCGGAAGAGACGTCCCTCCGTAATATTATTGCGAATCGTGCTCGTTACTAGATAGAGGGAAGATGGAATTTATCGATTTGGGAACAGAAGAAACGACGGTTTTGATTTTGGGTTGCTATCGAATGTACGATCTTTTGAAATCTCGGAATTCTTGTTTCCCGCCAGTTTTATCTCCCTCTTCAATTTTCGTGAAGCATACTCGGATGCAAACAGAAATAGAAGGACTGGTAAGTAAATTTAAGAAACTTAAAAAATTCTGACAGAATACATTTCTGTATTATTTGGTTGATATTTTTTCATCGCATATTTCACATTTCTTACATTTTATGTGCGTAATACAATCGTAAAGAATTTTAAGAATTTAGATAAATGTCAACGTTATATTTTTGAACAGTGAAGCATGGAAAAAGCCATCTTTTATTTATTACATGTTTCGCGTCTTTTTTCCTCCCTTTTTTTAATTTGTTAAAATTTTTCAATGATATACTTTGTTTTATATTGAACTGCGAATTTATTAAGTATATCGATGTACAGATAACCGCTGTCAATATCAAACCTACAGAAAAAGGATTTGTAGGCAATTCGAACAGTTTAATCGATCGGAGCATTCACCCGGCAAATGACAGATATGAAAGAGCCTGAATCTTGTCCAGCAATTCGATTTGCCAGCAATAAACAATAAATCACTTCGATCACACGAATTAACCTCTTCGAATTCTCAAACGTTTCAAATCATCGTCCATTTAGAAAGTTTAATAGCGATCGAAATCGTTCGCAATTAATACATCGATGCCAGTCAGTGATATATTATTTCGAGTATTATGTCAAATAACGCCATTCGGAGATTCAGGAATTCAATTCCACCATTTCCATAACACGATTCTGCAATCGGATCTATTTATGTTTCAAAGTTACGTTTCACAAATTACAAATTATCGATATTAATATATTTTCTTCTGTAGTGATAACAGGTTTGATAATAAAACCGATACAATTTTAGAAGTAATTTTTACAAATTACACGTCATGTAACAATCTTATTTGAAATAACATTATAAAAGAGAAGTCTGTGATCTACACTTTATAGATCGAAGTGGCTAATCACTTTTCAATAATTTAAGCAAATCAACAAAAACTAACTATAAATCAAATTTTTGTCCAAACCTGCTATAAATTTATAGTCAACTCATATTCAATAATAATAAACTTTGACACTTTTTAATATCAAACCTATATCTTTCCTTCTATTCCAATAAATATAATTTAACTATTGGATGTGCCTTTACATATTTGCAAGCCTCTGACTTGTCGATTCATTGACGTTAAACGTAAGTTGATGAATTATTGCGCAATGATGTACACATTCCAACAATTCCTTTTCCCAATCACACTTTATCAATACAATTTTCTTAACCACAATATCATTCAGGAAAGTCTCATCGATGAATTTCGAATGAAAATTTACGACGAAACATTCCCTTAACCACCTCGTACTAATCTCGAAACTAACAAAGGTATTCTACCTACGACAAGCAGAAAGAGAAAGAATTTCCACCAACTATACCACTCGTGCTAATATCATCGTGGCGAGACACGTGAAGTTTGACGACCCGTTGGTCATTAAATTCATCGGTCGTAAAGCGACTTGTTGCGATAAGTAATAGGAAGCAGTTAAGTTCTAGAGATCAAGCTGACGGTTCGATCTCCCCTACAGCCGACACCTTGACGAACGCACAGTTATTACGTCAAGAAGAATATCAGGATTCGTTTCGAGCAATTTGGTGCCGCGACGCGTTTCTAACGAGCCGGCGAGGAAATTCGACGAGCGTGTGTTAAAGCATTCGCGACGTGGCGCTGTTCCAACGTTTCATCATCGACTCGCGATCAAAGGCACGCGTGTTTGTTACAGAATCGGCCATCGAAAGCATAATCCTTGCGGATACTCGAGGGTCGAGTAGAAGAGCGTGAAGCGTGGCAAATATTTAATAAGTTCGCCAACCACGCTGTACATCGATAACTTCTTTAGTGATCTTATGGTTGATTGAACCAAATAAAAACGAGCTGCTACGATCTATAATATTTCGGATGATTGGTAGGTTGTTTGAGACATTTGCAATCGCTGTTTGTTGCGAAAGTCGATGTGGAAAGGATTTCGAAGAGTGGTACAGAGAAGAGTTTCTTGAGTAGTTTCTGAAATTAATAGATTTTAGCTGTATATATGATGAAATGTAATTACAGTCGCTGACGAAAGTAGTTGAAAGTATTAGAAAGTATTTACCATACAAGCTTTTTACGTATACACGTATATCGTATCAATTATGTGAAGTACGTATATAACGAAATTTCTTTAACTCTGTAACGATACACGACTGTCACGATTATAGTGATGGAAATTAATAATTGTTTCAGAATATTTAATGACCTTTTCTTCTGCAAACATCGATCAACCTTTCTTATCGTCATAATGAAAATAAAGCGAGGAAAGCTCATTAAGGTGCCAGGGATAATAGGGGTAACGCTGACAAAGAAATCTCATCAAGTATAACAAGTAGATTTTTAAGAAAATTAACTGAAAACGCACGACCTATCGTGTTTCATTGTCTCTACAGAATATACATTAATTTATGAAGCATTAAATAAAGAAATACGATATCTCTTCGTTTCTAAGTTTTTCTACAACGAAACAAAAGAAGTTTGAAAGACTATTTCTAGTCATTGCTTCAAGAGAGAAAAGCTAGAACAACATAGGAACCGAATCGAACACTGAGCATTTACTTAAAGCAATAACGTTAAAGAAAAATATCTACCTACAAGCCACGGATGCAAGTATTGCTCCGGGAATGAGGAGAGTTAGTTCCGTAAGATGTGGAAAACACGGCTAACGTTTTCGTCCGATATTCAATTGGTAACGTATACACTCCGAACTAACCATGAACTTTTACAACTTCACGAAACCGGCGAAATAAAATCTCTAGGAACTCGAACAACTATCACGAATCGAATATCAACATGAAAAAATTCTAATTAAAGTAAATCGAACGCGCTTTATTTTCCTTTTATCATTCAATTTATCATATATAGCCAAGCTTGCTTTAACATACGAATTTTATATGGAACGTGAGAATCACGCCAAACCTGAAAAACTTCCAACGTAACGTTTGGTAATCCGAAAAAGACATTGTAGCATTCCAGAGTCAGCGATAAACAAAAAAAGATAATTAAAAAAATGTAACAGAGAAATTACATTACAAACATTCGTGTACCTTAAATAATTTTCTATCGAGAGAGTCAAAATTATCTTCATAAAAACGCGACATAATTCCTACTTTCTATTATCAGTTCCTTTCATCCTCCGTATCTTCCAGATCGTGTGCCAATTTCGTGAAGAGCGAGAAGGAGGGTAACAACTTGGAAGGCGTTAAGAATCTTCGAAATCTTGAAAGGGAGGAGAGCCCGAGGAAAAGGGGAAGAGAGAACGATGTTTAGAAGAATCGTAAAAATCTCTTCTCGGTAATTTCAGCCAGGGCCGACCTATCCCATTTCATAAACGGCTGATACCATTTGGCGTCCGGGATCCGTAAGAGCTTCACGGAAGAGTTACAGAATTCGTTTTCGCGGGGGCTTTGAGCTTTTGTCCGAGTAACGATGCCTCTGCTCGCCGGAAACGTGCAGCGAGCCGATCGATGAGCCTTCGAACGGAAAACGCGCAATTTTATAGTCGAACCTGCCATCCCCGAACTATCCTCGCGACCTCCAACCCCCGTGAACCAGCTTCTTGTCCTTCTTTCATTCTTTTATCGAATTCCATCTGTCTCCATCTACCTCATTTTCTCTCTGACATTTCTCTCGACTCTCGATCCACCGCGGGGGAACTATGGCCGATCGTTAACCCAGATTCGAAACGGCGACACTTTAGACGCTTCGCCAATAGCCCGCGAATGTATACGTCTTGATCGCGACACTCCTCCACGGACGTCGAGAAACTAAGAAGCTTCTCCGGTGATCGATCTTTACGTTTAGTAGTCGATAGCTAGATTCGTTGAAACTGGCACGGAAACTTCCAGGATAAATATGGATCCGCCATTGTCATCGAGAAGTTTTTGTTCAGAAATGGGCGAGTTTAATTATCTGATAAAAAGTTGCTGCGACTCTTGAGATGTTTTATAATACGGGAATTAATTGAGACCAATGAATAAAAAGAGAGGGTAAGAGAGAGAGAGAGAGAGAGAGAGAGTAAATATATCTTACTCGGAGAGATAAGATTTATTCCGTTGAGAAATATATTTGGAATATTGTTTCTGTATGTGAGATTTTGCTGGATGAAATTATCCTTCCCGTGCTTTGACTGTGTCAATTTTGGTTTCTAACTAATGTGTAAGATTTGGTATAGAGATCTTGAATATTAAGCACTGTATGAAATCTTAAACGATACCCTTTTACCCTACATTGTTCATTGTTACTTCGAAGTAACTTTGTGAAGGAAACTCGAGTTGAAAGGTTATTTCAGCAAGTAGTTACTGGTATCCTAAGTCACATGAAAATACATACTTAACATCCCTATACTGCTCTGCAACCGTATTATAATATCGTAATAGAACCCGACAATGAACGTCAATTTCTTCCAATGTAAATTCCAATCAAATTTGCAAAGTTCTTCCACAAATATTTCCACGTTTAAAATACACTTCGATTACCAATCACCATAAACAAAATTTTCTCCAGCCATTCCATTTACCCCGAAAGTCATTTCTATACGGTTCGGTTATTACTTGCATCAGCTCGCAAGGACTTCTGCCTCTAATATTGCCACGCAAAGAAAGGAAATGTGTATTCAACTTATCCCTGTCACTTGTTTAACGTTTATTCGACAGGCAATATATCCACGTTCTCCCTTTCTCACATAATATATCCATGTCATATGGCCACGGGGATACGATAATGTTTTTCCACCCTTTTTGATCCTCTTTTTTTTTCATGAGGATATGGAAAGAAAAAGGCAGCATACTACGCGGAGATGTTCGTTCTAAAGCTCTGCTTAATAGCCTGGAAACACCTTTCGACCGTTTCTAAGAAGCGATTTCCCGAATGCAAGCCCATTTGCGCGCCGGAACCGAGGGTCGGCGAAAGCCTCTTACGCACGATAAGGCGATTGGTTTCCCGCGCGGTGGCCGCGTTGATTAAACTACAATGAGGAAAATTAAACGTAAGAAGGTTTCTCCTCGGCGAGTGAAGATAAGGCGCACAGCAGAAGGGTAGATATATTTAATCCTTTTATTAATCTCGAATACAAAATTTTTCGTTCATCGGCTGGCGAAAGCCGTCTAATTTCTTTGCATAAACAGACAGAAAAATGGAGATATCGTATCTTATTATTTAATCATCAAGTTCTATAAGAAAACGTCACACTTGACTTCGCTGTCTTTGTGTCTAAGGTGTATTATAAAATGATGACCAGAATGCATTTAGAAATTTCAACATGTAAAAATATACAGACTGCACATAATATTCAAAGATACAACAGAACGTCCAAAGTAGCGTACTCGTTATAATATTTGGTAGACGAAACAAATCTCTAAGTTCCACTTATTTGCCTGTCAAAAAACAGAAAAAAGGGAGAAATATATAAGTCTGTACAAATATCAGCAGTGTACTGGTGAGTAAATATATATAGAAGGCAGACAAAACACAGCTCTCCTCTTTTTTCCTCTTCTTTCACGCGTTTCTTTGTAACGACACAATAGAACTGAGAATGTAATTGTATGGAGGAAAGTTCGAAGGCAGTAACAAGACTAAAATAAAATAATATAGGCCAGAGAGCAGAAGAATGATATAAAACAGTCTAATAACCTTTGCTCTATTGTCGTTGAGGTATTTCCACGGAGGCGGCCTCGTACTCAATAAGGAGAACGTTATCGAGCATTCTGTGCATGTTTGGAATACGTTACACGCGGAACGTAATAACGTACGTGCGTAATTTCTGTTCTCGCGCGAGCTCGTTACACCCTAGCCGCGGAATTTACGTCCAAGATGGACGATGGAACGTTACAAAAGTACCCTTCTATACTTCCTATATTTCTGGAAGGAATTTACGATCATAGTCCGTGAAGAAAGTCGCGGCCGACTCTGTGAAAGTGCTTTTTACTTCGAGCAATAATGTTAATTTGCGAAAGAATACAGGCTATTGTGGAAACTCTAAGAGAATATTTGCTAATATAGCAGACAAATATGGCCACAATCTTAGCATAGAGATAAAGTTGTAGCAGCAATTAGATAGACATGTTAGAGAAATGGAAGTACTATGGGAAAACTATGCTATTAAAGGTATACCCAAGGAATATTGAAATAAATTGAGCAATATACTGATAAGTATACAAAAAGATATAAATACTAGGTTGTCCGAAAAGTGTCTTTCTTTTACAGACGCGTCTTTTACAACGATGCATTTTTACACAAACATGAAACCTAATCTGTCGAACGTTGTGATCTTTATTTTGATAGAACAAAATAGATCATACGTAATTCGATAAAATAATATAAAACGAAAAATGTTGTGCATGCATTATTTCCTTATAAAACGAAAGAAACTTTTCGGACGACCTAATAGAAATGTATTTCGTTAGTCACGAGAAGTAGTATCTTCAAATGAGATCAGGCGAATAGATGGTACAATGTAATGTTACAGTCATGATCCATGAATAACACAGTTCAACACTAATTGTAGACCTAATCGTACAATTTTCTACATAATTTTTCGAAATCACGTTCAATTCGCGCGGTCATGCGAAACCGTGAACACAGTAGCTTCCCCATAAACCAAAAATGCCAGAGGGAAATCAGACACACGGCCATTATAACCATTCACAGGCCGTTTCCTCTTAACTTCTCGTGGCAACACACCGCGTGAAAGCCCGAACGCTGATTCTCAATTGCTCGCAAGTAAATAATGCGGTACGCGATTTCTCTGAATCTGGATCCGTTCATTCGCGGCGTTATTTACGACTTAATGCCAGGCGGAAATTCGACAGCGTGAAATGGAGGGAAAAGAACACGAGGATGGCAAATCGTTCCGAGATAAAAGCATCAGCGGTGCAACGAAACAGACGAGACGCGGTGTCGTGTCGGCTCGTGCAAATTCTTCCATGCGTTCCGGATCCAAATCACCACAGGCAAATTGTTCTGGGGTTCAATCGAAAACGCGTTTTCACGAAAAGCTTTTAACGACTAAAACGTCGACCCGACAAAGACTTTACGATCGCGCTATTACCATTCATGCTGTTGCGACTAACAAGAAAAGTGCAAGACGTTCATCACAAGTCATCGATTTAATTCAAACTTCGACCAGTGATGGTATTTGTCATTTTGTTTATAGAAATATGTACTCCATTATGGTCCATGGACAGATAATCAGATGCTCAATATTTTTCGAAACCATTATGGACCAAGCGATAGCGCAACATTTCATGTGCATTTTATTTTTTATTATTTTATATTATTGTAATTTTGTCTTTTTTAACATTGTAGGTATAGAGGAAAATACTACGGATTTGTTTAACATTTTTTTCTTCGCTCTTCCTTTTTGCCAGATAGATGCTACGATTTATTCACAAACTATCATTTTTTAAATCATGAGAAAGTATTTGCTGTGTCTCTCTGTGGCGTAATGGTCTTGTTTCAAATTGTTTGTTCGATAATATTGCACAATTTCGCCATTTCTGTTTTGACTTAAAATGTACATGTTGCTCGTCCAATGTATCAGCAATTAAATTAAAATCGATCTAAATTTGTTTCCATTGGATGATGAAAAAGAAGCCGAAGGTAATCGACAATTGACATTTCGTACGCAAATATCTCGTTTATCTTCCTGTTCTTTTTCTCATATAGCGTAAACCAATTGTCGGAATATTACCTTTGCAATGACGTCGCCGATCGTCATGCATTGCGAGCGTTTCCATGTTTCCAAATATTTCTCGTTCATCGTTCCGAAGAGAACAACGTTAATCGAATTCGCGTGCAAATTGTTCGCACAGAAGATTCGACGGTGGCCAATTAGCGTCAAATAAAGTGATCGCTGCGTTTTCAGCACAGTCTTTTTCCATGGACGAAAACTTATTTTACACTCTGTGAAACTACGGCATAGTCGTAGTTTTTACTCGACAAACTTTTACGAAACTTCGGTATCGCTCGCTGTAATATTTCGAGTAAAAAATTTTTTTTAGCGGAGAACTTTTTTATTTCGGTCAACGGCAACGTTGGTATTTTACTTTAAACGACTTTTATCGAATCCCGATAATGTTTCCGGTCTATGGCAATTAATAACGTAGAAATTAATACGCGTTCTCCTAATTAGTTCGTTTGTACGAAGTTTCGAACCAAATTTAGTCGCCAGCCTTGTGTTTCGTTTTTTAGTACATCTATAGAAGTCAATTCGTTGTTACTTTTTATAATTAATAGGCACAGTGATATCAAATTGTATATGATAATTCTTGGAAATTATAGTATTTGGCTTCTTTGTCCATAAATATTAACTAAAATATAAACTGAATATTTATAATGATAAATCTAATGTAAACATTGTATCAAGAGAAGTCAATTCGATCAATTTATTCAATCAGTACAAGTCCAAATCCATAATCTAAATTTGAAACTTAAATCGACTAGATAAGACGCTCAGTCGTTAAACAAGCAAAATATGGAAACAAGATATCCTAAGTTATAAAACTGAAATATTTGTACACACTCATTTCAAGATGTGTAGTTAATTAGAAATATCTATATCAATCAGACATCTTTCATTTATTTCGTCGAGTATTTGAATAAAAGCTTGGAAATTCCTAAACAGCCCCTTCGTTTACAATTTGCATGAATACCATATAATCAACGTTGTTAAAACTGTTTATGTCAGGCCTCGCTAAAGCGTTCTACAACGATATTGCTGTTTTCACGAGTAATTAGTCGAGCGTTCGTATTCGGTCGAATAAATCAGGATGGAAAACACGATGGAATTGCACGCGTTTCCGTCTCGTACACCTTTCTTCCGTCGCGCCATGTAAATCGGGTTTAACGACCCCGTCGAGTACGCGCATTCTTGAGAATATAATCAATGCCGGCTTCTCTTTCGGAATTTCTCGAATAGTAGGACTCTTTCAGCGATCATCGGTCGTTCGAATATCTCACGAATCGTGAAATTCCCGCGTCAGCAATTTCCTTCCTTTTATATTGGAATTATAGACGAAATAGACGAGAACTTCTCTGAAGCAAACGTAAAAGCAGAAAAAAGAAAAAGGAAAAGTAGAGGCAAGAAGAAAAAATCACGAGTTCATCATTGTGACACGATCTCCTTTGTCTACTGTTATGCACAGCAGTTCATGGGGAACGACTCGCGAAAGTTTTCATTTAACGAGCCTGTACACGTACCTATCGTGACCATTATTTTCATCGGTGTACGTAAACTCATTATATTCCCGGTTTTACGTCGTGGGCCATTACAATCGCGCGAACGCAAATAACTCGACAGCCAAGCTCGATGCCCTCGAACGTCATCGAAGTTCCATCGAAGAGCGCGTCGAGTTCGTTTGATTCCGCAGGATCTTTTGTGTCTCGGTTTTTAAACGGCAATGTAAGTTTTGCTCGAGTTACTGGAAGACTTTGTACTTCGTTGGCATGTATAAGAGATAAAAAGTTGGAATAACGAAGTAAATTCCTTTTCCTCACTTTGTTATTATTTTTTTTTTTTGCGAAAGGCGAGTTTTAATGTGAATAATGGAAAGTTCTGTATTTGAAATTAGCGCGAAGACGGGGTATCATAGAAAATCTGTAAATAAAAGTATAACTCAAAAACGCGAAAATATGGATCTTTGAATGTGAGAATATATTGCTTATCTGATTGAGTTACGAGGGAGATCCTGCCGGTGAAAACAATTTATTAGGCAATTTCCATTATTATCTGAATAATTATACCATTTCTAGTAGCATCACGGTTTTATGGCGGGTACGGCATG
Source organism: Bombus pyrosoma (assembly GCF_014825855.1). NCBI lineage: Eukaryota > Metazoa > Arthropoda > Insecta > Hymenoptera > Apidae > Bombus > Bombus pyrosoma. The sequence continues at coordinate 14,064,162 of NC_057775.1, read as the reverse complement.
GCTACGTAAACGGGATGACTATGAACGAATTAACGGAAGTAAAATTAACAGCTGGCGAAATAAGGTCTGCTATCTCATTGGAAGTACATTCGACCTTTCTTCGTTAAACCTAAATTACTTCGTGCCGAGGCTGTTGCAAACCGACCGAGGAGAGAGCCACGATTCTCATAAAAATCCTTCGTTTCCTCGTTCGCCCTTTAATTAGATCGAATGAACGCTTGAACTACTGAAATATAAATCATCGACAGTCTCCTGGTTGTTCGTTCGACCGTTTATAAAATAATATCATTTTTCAATTGTACAAGATAAAAGAGAAACCATTAAATTATACGTTTTAAAATTATTAGAATCTTTAGAGTACAATTCTGTTCAAAGATTTCGATCATAGAACACTATAAATCGGAGCTAGGTTCAGAGACAAGCTGAAGTTGATCGAAGAGGGATTACGCGAACGGCGAATGTTCTAAACAAACTGATCAGTTTGGAAGGCGATCCGAGTGCAACAACGCGAATTAAGAGTGAACGAATTCAGACCAGGCGGACTGAACGATTTGAAACTGGAAATGTGGATTCTAAAGAATTAGTGCTGTTCCAAATAGAAAAGCACCAGTTGAAACAGATAAAAACAAAACTGCATCAATTTATACAAACTCCTCTTTCTTATTCTAAATTCATAAACACCTACTTTACATTTCAATTCATCCCTGTAGTTGTGCTCGCATATACATTAAAAAACACTCCATATATAATGCTGTGGCTTTTTTCTTTTTATCAAACAAAACAAAATTCATCGTAGTTGGTCTTTTGGTTATGAATCGTGTTATATGTTGCTAAGGCGATACTTAAATCGGTCATGAAACGAGGAAAAATATATTTAATTTAATGGAAACCGTGTAACGAGTAGCGATCGACGAGGAGCAGAGAGAGTCTTGGCGAGCGATATTTCCGATCACGTTCGAAGAGTTTCCAGAGTAACGAAAGGAAAACGAACGCCATGCTATGAAAATAACTATCAGAATCATTCCCAAGGAGGTCGTTATTTCCTTTTAATACGAGAAAGCTTTTCTGTCGACGACAAAGTCGGTTACCGTGAATTATCGTCGTCTATAGGGTGCCACGAGATCCGCCTTCGTCGTGTATTTCTCATCTTCTTTGTTCCTTCGTCGTTCAGAAGCCAATACCCTTTCGATCTTCTGTATTTCTCTTCGCCTGCCTCCCACCAGTCTTGTAAAACGTTACCTTTTACGACAAGACGGTTAATTTTCCATCAAAACCGAATATTCTATTGTCTTTTTCGTTCTATCTCTTTCCTCGAAACCAGACCGTTCAACTTTTCCTCTGAAGTTTAGTTTTTCAATTGGTATTCTTGCTACTGTATATCTGACTTTGTCGGTCCATGATGCGCAGATGCTGAATTTTACAATTCAGCACAGATACGAAGATCTTCGTGCTCGTTTGGTTGATACACCGATCAAGGGTTTATGTATCTGTGGTGAATATTCTTGTATAAATTCATCGATAAAATTAAGGAATATTTAGAAAAATCTGAAGAAATCGTCGGTCAAGCCTCTACAAACTTCTTGACTTTCTATTTCTGTCTCGAATCTTTCTTCATTTTTACAAATTTTTCTTCGCGTTAACCAGGTACCGACAACGTCATGAACGAAGATTGAGAAACTGGTTCGCACAGAATTAAGAAAATTACAAGATTGCAAGACTTGTAGTGCACGCAGCGTTATTACAAGCACTTATTACTACCCCGTTCCCTTCGTAAACGCCTATGACACACGCGTTAATATTCTGCCACCTTAAACTCGGCCAATGTAAACGTTACAATAAAAGGATCGTATTAAAAGCTTCTTATCGCCTTGGTCTTGTCGATAATACCCGATAAATCGATAGCTATCCATACGTTATATCTGCGCTCCATTGATCGAATCGAAGATAAATGGAAGAACTGGATGGAGAGCGTTGCTGGTTCGCGCGAACGAAATAGGATTAATAGAGTTTCACTCGGGGGAAACGCGTTTGGAGAATAAAGGCGTCCGGTTGATCAATCCTTCCGTATAATAGGCGTTCAGGTAATTGAGGTGCCGCGATACTCACAAGGGTCCTCGAGAGAGGAAAGGAAGAAATAAGGGTGTCAATAACACCCAGGCCAGGCCAATGTACTTACGTAAGAGTACAGGAACAGAGAGAAAATTGTCTGATTACGGGGCGAAAAGCATTTCTCTCCCTCTCCTTGTTAAAAGTCGCCCGGTGGATAGCTATGCTCGGGTAACGGCGTTCATCAAGCTACAATTACGCTGTCCTCCGAGTGCTTTTTACTCCCGTCGCCGAAATTTTCTTCCCGTTTTACGACCAAGCAATTTTTCCTATCTCGTACTCTCGTTTTCTGCCTCCACAGACCAAGCAGAGCGTAATTTTTATGTGCAGTTGCGAGACCTTTTAAATAATTGAATTATCATCCTTACATATTTCTTCAACAGTGTTTTGTGTATTTTTTCTTGTTCTTTTTTTTACTTGTAATTCATATCTGTAATTTTCCGCGAATAGGGACTTATTTATTAATAAATACAAGTACAATATGCAAATTTTTAGCACTAGAACTACAATGTACTGTAATATATATATATATATATTAATGATGATTACTATAAATTTATCAAAACGAAAATTACACATAACCGATCTATCACTGTAATAGAAATAACTAAAAATTCCATATTAGCAAATAAAATTTTCAAGCGATAAAATACATCTGTGGATTGTGCAATAAAAATAGAAACGAAAATACGAACACAGCGACGGCTGAACATTTTCTGCACCTTGACAGAAGCCAGAAAATAGCGAAAAGTTCCGACGATTTCATGCGATACATTCATATCAGGTTCGAAAAAGAGGCGAAAATCGTGGGATACGAGGTTTTACAAGTATTCGGGAGCACGGTGCTGAAGAAAACTCGTTATGCATGCAATCACGTGACGCGGAACATCCGGATGCAGAGGTGTTCTTTACGGAAGAGGGCAAGTTTTATGCTCAGTCGGAATACGTAAAAATACTGCTGGCAGAAGTAGTAATCGAACGTGTCGTAAAGGTGGAAAACCATCGCATGGAAAGCGACTAGTGTGGCTCGTTGCAGACCACGAGGACAGAACAAAGGAAGCACGTACAGCCACCAGAACAGTGAATCGGTCGAACCGATTTTACTTCGCCACGATTCGGAAGCTATTCGACATTTTACGTCCGTTTGATCGACATTGCTGGTGTTACAACGTGAAAGGTCGCGAAAGACTTTTCTGAATGGCGGCTTTTTTCAATACGAATTGTCAATTTTTCTTGGAATAATAGAAAAGTTCGAAACGACATCGCGCCATGTGTAATTTCAAATATCACCGGTATCAGGAGAAAGTTCCTAGACAATTATTTTAGAAAATAATGTAATAAATAAATCCTATACACCTTCATGATTCAAATTACACGCTGCTGGCGTTCCATAGAAACTAGCTTCATTCGAGAAGAAATGGAATAAGGTCGGCCCTGGCCAGCAAGCTGATTCATTTAAACAGATCTTTCGTGGAACGTACACTGCGCGTGCAATTTTTAAAACAGCGTTAATCGTTGCTATATCTATTTGTATGAATAAATAATAATAGTCGGGAAGAAGAAAACGCAAATAATAAATACTTCAAATCGACAAAAGAAACGTATCTTTTTAACTTCGCCAATAATTCGCGGAACGAATTACCTCTGACGTTCATCCGTAGCGATACTAACGATCCGAACAGAAAATACAACCCACAATCTCAAGAGAAGAAACCAACGCAAATAAGAAATGTTACAAGTTGACAAAAGAAATGTCTACCATTAATTCACAGAACCAATCAGCCGATATTTGCCCGTAATAATACTAACAATCCACAGGAAATGCAAACGTTAAATTCAAAAAATACATAACCACAACCTCGCAACAAAATACCAAGGTAAGTAAAAAACGCTGTAAACCGACAAAGCAAGTGTAATTCTGCAACTCTGCCATTAATACACGGAACCGATCATCCCATATTCACCCTGTACACCCTAGTCCCACCGAGTACCCCATTGAAAATCCAATAACGCGTCGCTGGTTACACATTAACCGCCATTAAGATGTCAACGGGTGTTCGACAGTTCGCAATGCCCTTCCGTATCGCGTGCATGCACGTCGCGGAAGATTCCAGGCCGCAAACAGACGACACGAGAGCATGTCGGGCTTCCGAGAAACATGTTCCTTGCGTGTGATTGATAGCGCCCGTCTCACGTGACACGTGCTACACGTACCGCTTTTGCAGTCGAGAAACCGGTCGAAACCGTGGCCGACAGCCTCTCGTGTAATTTCGCCGGACGCGGCCAATTGTCTCGGGAGCTCTGAAGAAAAGGGAATCAAAAGGGCCGAGAGGAAGCGCGCAACTACGACACGGAACCGACAGAGATCATATCGTCAACAACTTGGCCGAGACTGGTTCCTCGGTTGTCGCAGAAAACTTATGTAATTGTAGTACAGGGACACGGAGTTGGTGATAGTTGAACCTCGAACAGCTTTCTGAGTTTTCAACCAGCAAGCAGAATGTAAATGTTAGCCCTATAGAATGTCATGTGAGCTAGATGTTGTGTACAAGCACGTTCATAAGGATCAGAACATTTATGAGAACATAAGAAAACTAAAAAGTTATTAAAAAGTTATCAAAATTTATGAAAATCATTATTTCATTTGAGATATTAGATTGCAAGGAAGCCAAATTCCGTGGACTTTCTTGTCTAATTCATTTAAAACTCTTCAGTAGAATTCAGAGTAGAAAACTGTGAGTGTCAACATCGAGTTACCTCGTTAATTTGTTTTAAAGCACCTGATAAACTCGATAAAAGAGAATAAAACCGTTTTCCAATTCTTAAACGCATATAAAATAACAATATTACAAATTCAATTGAGTTGTCGATAAAAGTGAATGATATCGTCTGCAGTCGTTACCGAGGGGGGATAAAAACAACGTTTATTTCAAAAGGCGATAATTCCTCTTCTCCGCGTTCATATCGTTTCCGCCTTTTCTTTTCTTCTTTTTTTTTCCTTTTCCGATAATCGATTTTCCCGTCGAGACGGATCGAAAAAAATAGACGCAAATAGAGCCATTAACGGCTCGTACAAGAGTAGCAAGAGAGAAGAGAGATACAAGGGAGAAGGTCGTTCGATTTTCGAACGGACTACCTTCCAATTTTCCAGGCATTCACGCTCGTCGACTAACCGTGTCGTTCTTTCTTCCTTTCAAACGCACATACCATCGTGACGGTTCGTCGAACAGAGACGAAACGATGGAAGAAGACCGGTGAAAAGGAGGAGCTTGCGTAGGAGGGAAAACGAAGTAGCGAGGAAAACTTTCAGAAATCGTCCAAGTTCCGTATAGAAACCTTAACAAAAAAATCACATCGAGCAGATGGCACTTGGAGCGAAAATGTGTCGATGTGAACGAAATATCAAAGAATTCTTTTCTTCTGCTTATAGAGTTAATTTATATCATATACGCTATTATCTATATCAAAAGTTAATTTACGTTTATAGAAAAATTATTGAGTAATATTCGACATTTCGTTTATTCGAAAGTATTTTCTACATTTTTCTAAATTTGTTGCTAAACGATCTATTTAGATCAATTATACTTCGTAGATTTTAGATTATGGTAAAAGGAAGTAATCAATCATAATTCTTTTCACATAAGTAAACCAAGTTCCTGTTCAACAGTAAAGAACTAGTAGTTTCTAGATCTCAGATTACGATAAGAAACAGTAATCGATCATAATCCTTTCCTCGCAAGCAAACAAAATTTTGATTAAAGTGTATGCACAAGATTACAAGATTGGTACTTACACTTCTTTTCTTTTTTCACTCCTTTTATTACTTCCTGCAAAGTCCAAAGCATCGGAAGGAATAAAACTCTATACAAAAGCTGAACCAATCGACCTCACTTTTCACGAATTTTTCAATTTTCGAGCCAGAACAGTGCTCGACCTCTTCAAAAGATTTTTGCTGAACTTTTCAATTGTACGAATTTGGACAGTTTGACTTGATTCTCCGGCGCGATTCAAAAGAAGAATAAATAGCAAATAATTTTATATATGTTTAAAGGTTACGTTTTCAGATATCAATGGCCGAGTTTCAACGTTTCGCGTGTCGAACTCTTTCTGTCGAATCGCTTGTTTGATTCGCTAATTAGGAAAAGTTGTTTCGCTGACTTCGACCCAATTAACCAGGAAAAAGTGTAACGCGAGCGGCACTACACACTGATATTTTTACATTTCTTGTTGCAATCTGATTGCAAGACCTTTAAATGGATGAAGTTCGTGCTCGTTAATTAATGTAATTAATATACGAAATTAATTTTGATTCGAGAAGTTCCGTTGGTCGGCGAGCTCGTTGATGTTTTAAGATCATGGTCTGATTAGTAGTGAGTAATGATCCCTTGTAATTACGTGTAAAGAGAACGTAAATGATTGATGCTGGAAAGCAGCGTTAATCGCTAACTGTTTCTAGTAGATACGCGCGATTGAAAATGCCACTTTGTGGTATTATCAGAACAAGTAGCAAATCTGCAGCAGGATTTCGCGAATCTCATATTTCACATTCATTTAATGGTAGTAACATGGTAGCAAAAGTCGTTAAAAAAAAAAAAATATGAAAGAACAGAAATAATATAAATAATTTAATTCTATAATAGTATTTTGAAAATGTCTCGCGTTCTTGTATTTAGAACAGTAAATTCGTCTAACAAATAGTATCAATCTTCGGATTTGACAAACATTTCAATTAATATAAACGTCCATCGTTTGATTGTCACAAATGATATTGCAATCTTTATTGTCGCAGCTCTATAAATTCGATCATACTGACAAACAACAGAAACCGGAAACCCATGCAAAATAGCGAAACTTCGAGCAACCAACCTGAAACGAAGAAAGCTAATACACTTCAGATGCGTGTTTTCTGAAGAAGTTTGCGAAACGATATCCAACGACTTGGAAGCGATGGCACTTCTTTTCGCCATATAATTCGCCAATGTTAACCGCGTACACCGTTTACGAGGATTCAGTCCTGGATTCAGTCAGGGTATCGCGTATAAGAAGATGCAACATGAAAGGTGGTTAAGCTGACACGTGAAGAGGATCGTGTTCGGTTAAGAAGCTACTGTTCCGACCACTCCTATTTCTTGGGTGGCCCTTTAAAGTGGGCTCGTCCAGCCTTTCAACGATGCATCGCCTCCTTTCTCTTCCTCTTCGAATATTTGCACAGCCGAATCGCGGTCGATTGGAGAACCTTACGAATATATTGTGTTACCGTACAAATAAAAATTATACGAAAGAAGGAGGAACCTTGATGAGAACATGCACACCGCTGATATAAATCGTACTGTTGAAAAATAATTAATCCGTTTAATGAATTCACTCGAATGAGTGATTGGAAACAAAAATATGTAAACAATAAAAAGTAGATACAAAATTTAAACAATGAAATATAGATGATGCTATTGGCTATATTAAATATAAAATTTTAACTAGACGTAAAAAAATCTGTTATAACAAGGGAACAACTATTGGAAAATTCCTAAAAGTTCGTATACAGCAGTCGTGTATCGAGGTTCTACGTACGAGGGAAGCTTTTTACGTATCGTTAAACATCACAGGCGAATAAAGTAATATTTCCAGCAACTATGTTCGTAGAACGAGACGGAAGACGTTGATATGTCGAATAGTTGAGCCGTCTATTAATTGCTATCCACTATAAAATTCGACTGGAACCGCGTGTGTGAAACTCACCGTCAAAAGCATCACATCTAGCCACTCGATGATTCTTCCGTCTGGCGTAACCGCGTAATTTCCATTACAAAAGTGACGCGATATTTACCGTGACAGAGAATCGATCACGCGTATTGCAAACAGATCGAAAGCTTCGAATTAATTGCGTGAGCACACTAGAAAAGAGACCGATAACTTTGCAGATTTAACTATAGCAGAGCTCTGTTCACTCGAATATAGATAATTTTCTTAGAATTTTTTATACAATGATAAAAAGTTTTAAAGTGATGAGATAAATAAATTATCTGATACCTTTATACTATAGATCATTTCATGATACTAAATTTAGATTATTAAAATATTCGATTTTTATATATTCTGAAGCTCATATAGAAGCAAGCTCACCGGTTTAGAGAAAGTTTAGTAAATTAATCATCGAGTGAAACTCTGTCGAAATAAATGGAAGCCAGACGATCGAATTCCGTTTCTAAATTTTCTGTCAGCTACTTCTTTTATCCATAAGAAAGAAATAAAAAGAGTAACGTAATAATCTTCTTCCGCCGATAAGAAACTTCCTTTCAACCCTCTTTTTCGTGCGATCATTTTCAATTCGAGATTAATGTGAGCGATGAAGTGACTACCGAAAACCGGGATAAGACGACCAGCAAGCCAAACATACGGCAAATAAGAAGAATGGAATCGAATCCCTTAGCTAGCCTGCGGATTTCGAAAGTCTCCAAGGGAAATTTATCCTCTGAAATCAGTCGGGCGGTCGCACGATGACACGTCCTTCGGATTTGCGTGAAGAAGAAGGGTAGACGGAGCTCTTTGTCCTTGCCTATTCACCAGGTTCGTGAATCGATGTTTCCCTGGTCATCTTTCACTGTAAAGGAGACGAATAGCGTTTTTCAGCTGAAAAAAGAGACGAAATAAAATACAGGATCGTAAAAGATCGTATGGGGTGAAAAAAGGGATGGAATGGATTCTAAAGCAAAGATGGAAAATATTTTCCAATACCCCTTTAACGTTTGTGGAAATCTCAAAAAATTATACGAGGAGCACATAAATAGAGAATTCCTGTTGTAATAACATTTGCTCCTGCTCTTAATTTGTGATAGAAAGAATTACATCTGGTAGAATAAAATTAAAGTAATAGAGATTCTGGATAATATGTATTAGGTTGTCCGAAAAGTTTCTTTCATTTTATAAGGAAATAATAGACGCACGATGTTTTTGTTTTATATTAGTTTATTGAATCATGCACGAACATAATAATAGAAATATAACGAAATGGATCATACCTAATTTAATAAAATAATATAGAACAGAAATAGTTGTTCATGTGTTATCACCTTATGAAACGAAAGAAACTTTTCGGACAACCTAATATGATGATTACAGGAATTAATACTATTTTCCAAATCGATGACTCAAATGTTTAAAATTTCCCCATCCTATATAGAATACTAAATTGTCACATAAAAATGAAATAGATTGGAAGGTGAGAGATATTCTTCTTTATTTTCTCTTCGGCGTTCGTGGAAATTGTATTCGAAATTACACGGAAAATAAAGTAGAGGAAAAATTGGAGGAAGCGGTTCTTTAGGTAGAACTTCTTGTAGAAGTATCCTCGTCGAATTCTTCCTCGCGATAGAATTTTCCTCGGTGTGCAACATTTCCTCGAACTTCACGGGGAACTACTCTGGCAAAGCTCGTCGAATGGAGCATGCCAGGTACACGCGTATACATTTCCGTGCCGCCGAAAGTTCGTCGGGAATTTTTCAATCGAATCGATAACCGCGCCGGCGAATAAAAACTGGCGTGCAGCTTTTTTATGTCACAGGAAACAGAAACCGAATCGCGCCACCGAAATGCCACGTTTCTTCGCCATAGAATCGTCGAAAACGTGAGAAATCGTTGGTTTGGATACATTCAACGTGATCGATGTTGGAACTGGCCACAGTGCAGAGAACGGTGATTGGTGTAAAATGGCACGATTTTACGATTTTCGAATTATATAATTATTAGGAATAATATTATCTGAGAGTTTTTCTCGTTAATTGGCGAATAACATTGTTTATTGCATGTGGTTTTATTGATAAACGGCTTGTAGAAAATTAACCGTTGCAAAGCATACTGTGTTGCAGCAATTTCACGCAATATGCTGGGCAATTTCGCTTTTGCACGTGTAAAATTTCTTAAATAGGTCAATTAAACGTATTACATGATACGTTATACATAGACATTGTGTAACGCTATATAACGTATAGTAATTACATGTAACGATAGCAGCGCGCATTAATGGAAGAAATTATTTTTCGGATTGTGTGTTCGATGTAATATATTTCCATGTATTTTCGATATTACTTTCATCAACTTCTCGATGTATAATTCTGTAATTTCTCTATCTTTTTAAAATTTCATTTTTCGTATAATAAAATATTATAATAATAATAATAATCAATTGATTTTATATAAATTAATACAAAATTAAAATAATACGAATGTAATATAGGTTTATTCAAAAACGGAATAAATGAATTTCTACCATTACCCTTTTTATATGACGAGAAAATATTTTCTGAAATACCTCTATTGAAATATTAATAAAAAGAAATTTCAATTTTCATTTATATTTTATATATATATATCAAGTTTACGAAATGTTATATACCAGGATTATCATAACGCTTCGTATGATCCCACGATTTCTATACAGTCTCAAACAGATGTTGACATGTGACAGTGCTTGTATCGCATTATACATTATGCAATATACCTATCACAATCAAGCAAATCAACGCTATATGCTGGAACCTAAGGTGCAATGGACCATGCATTTACTGCAATCTAAAAATCGATAAAGAAAATAACTCGGTGTATAGCACCTGGATTTTCGATTGTTTTTTCATACACCTGACATAATATGGATTGTACTTAGTTCACGATAATATTCGTGTTACTTATATTACGGTAGAATTCCATTTATTGGAACGAAATTCTAATACCCGATTCTCTGACTCTTGCTGGTTGAATCTACTTATACCAATTCTTGTCGATTCGATCTACTTGTCTGAACTCTTACTGGTTGAATCTACTTATCTGAATTCTTGTTAGCTATCTACTTATCTGAACTCCTATTGGTTAAACCTACTTATCTTAACTTGAAGTCCTATTATACATTGTGAATAAAAAATAATATGAATGAGACAAATTGATGAACTTTGTCGTATGAAGTTGTATTAATTGTTGAAGTCTAATGTGCGTGTAAAATTCTATTTACGATAAGTATAAGATAAATTCTAGCAAATTGCAACTATATGAGATCGACTTAATTAAACATCTCTTTTATTAATCGTTTGAAACATCGATAGAAATTTATTACTATAGTCAGAAATGTTACAGCGTGTTTTTATGTTTACTCTTCTCTAAGAGGTTGCAAATCATGTACATTTATGTTATAGCTTAAGAAACATACTCGTGGCTTGTTCTTTTTTATTTGTTAAATTTACAATTCCATATCTATATACGATCAAACGCTTTACTAAAACTGATCCATCTCTGTTAATATTTTACTTCAATAATTACAAAAATTTATGGTTACGAGATGACCCGGTTAACAGGCTAAAACAACTTCGAGAGAAAAATCGAAGAGGAAACCTCGATCAGTTTGGAAGACGCTGGCGCGGGCAGAAACAGAGAAGAGCGTCAGCGGCAGTGCACAGAAATTTATTCATGCGAATCAGTTTCACGGGGACCGGTGGCGGTTGAAGTGTGTTTCGCGGGTTCCTGGCAAAGGGAAAAGAAACTAGAATTCTCCTGACTCCGTTGACACCGTCATACCAACCAGATGCTTCACGTACACGAGTGTCTCGCGTGTGCGTGCAACGAATAAATCTCTCGTTTCTCCTTCCCTCGCTGTCTCTCGCCCTTTCTCATCCCCTGATTCCCGCTATTTCTCTTCACGTCCCGCTAGTCGGGAACGGGATAAGATAGGATCACGCGACGCCGTTGAAGTACTTATCTAAATACGATTTTCTTATTTGAAAGAAATTCAATATTGCACGGCTCCGTGGGCCGGCCTCCAGCCTTACACAACGATACGATACGAACCACGTCTGCCAATATTGTATCATGTGAATTCGTAACTCGTCAATACGCACTGTAAATCTATATGATTAGGGAGTAGATTCGAAGAAGGTAGATACATATTTTAGATTTTTTTAAAAGTATTTCGTGTTCTGAAAGTATTTCGTTAAATTACATTTGTGCTTTTTCCCTTTTTTTCTTTTCTTAGAGCTTTGGATTTGAGATTGAGATTGGGAATTTTAGGCATACGAGGGTTGATCATGTGACGTTCTCCTCTTTGCTTTCAGACAGTAGATCACGGATATCTTTGTGGGATTTCAAGGTGTAAAAACATAATGGAGTGAATGCAGATGCAGAAATATATGGAATATAGTGGTAGTATAAGTACTTCTGATAACATCTACAATAACAGTTTCTGTCTCAATTTTGTTTCAATTTTTTAATTGCATTCAAAGATACATGAATTTTCATGAATATATAAAGTTGCAGAAGTCTGTTGGTCTGATACATTGTAATCAATTAGACGGCGATTCGTTCAATTACAAATTCATATTTTGAAATTCATATTTTGGAATTATAAAAGTAAAATTCCGTTTGACGGAGCAGATAGATCATAGTATATTATAAAATAAAAATCGTAGATAGATAAAAATAATCGTCCAATGTATACAGTTGAATTTAACAAGCGGAGAAAAATACAAATTACAAAAGAATAGAAAGAAAATCGAATTTCTGATAAAACCGACCAGTGGAACAAGAGTTTACGTATCAAAATGCACTTTGCGAGGACGTTTAACGAGATCCTTTACTAAACGTTAGCCAGGTCTAGCGAAGTCGTGACACGCAACGATGAAATTGAAAAACTTTACCGGTATTGCTTTCTGGCGAGCCATTAATCATACTAGGCAAACGCGGCAGACACCGTATTTATTTTTGCACACTTGTTTTCTCATTTTTCGCTCACTTTGTCCATCCGGTCATCGAAAGGAGAAAACATCGAATACGGGGGTTAATTAAACGTAAAATCCCAGCTATACCAGAGGGAAAGTTTTACACGCCATAGTCGTCAAGTTTCTTGCTTGCTCCAAGCTAGTGGGTATTAAAATAAAAGTTACCCGCGAGAAGAAAAAATTAGGATCTAGATTCAGTTTCAGTTTCTTGAAGCGCGGTTTTACCCCCGTGAATCAATAACGGCAAGATTACGGGGCGGCAACGAGAAAACTTCTCTCCCTGGGAAACCTAAAATTGTAAATTTCCCGACTTGAACGAGTTGGCCGCCAGTTTTTTTTCCTCTCCCTTCCCGGTCCGGCTAAAGAGCATTAAACTTAACAGATTGTTAGAAATCCGCCAACAGAATCTCCCTCGTAAAAGGAACGCGTCGAGAAAGAGAAAGAGAGAGAGAGAGAGAGAGAGAGGAGGGAAGAGAAAGTGAAGGGGCTTAGGATTCCAAGTTTCTTTAAATTCTAATTTATGAAACTGTAAGTTCCAGCCTGGAAAACTCCAGATTGCTACTTTTTCTCGCTTTTCCTATGTCAGCTTCCGTGATCATTGTCCTCGATTAATGTCACGCTTCTTACACCAACTTCTACACCGTGATGATTTTCTTCGTTAGACGTACGATCACTACTTTGCAATATCGTGTTAGATAACATAACGTCGAAATATTCTATATAACTTGTGCTTGGTTCTTATTAGTTCGAAGAATTGAAACCGATATCGAAGCTTAACATAATCCACCTTTGTTGAATCGGAGATATAATTTTCGAGACGACAGCGACTCGATGAGGGTTAATTAACAATAGCGCGTCACGTTTCGGATCCACCTGCATCCAATATTCTAACCAATACTCCTAATCGATAATAGTAACTCTAGCTTGAACTACATTATTCCAACCTAACGAATTAAACCCAGCAATTCGTAATTTAATTCTCCCACCAAAACACGATGCCTATAAAGAATATCCACCCCTTTCCGGAATAATTTTCATCCATGAATACAAATAAGCAGCCGGGCAAACTTCCACTTGGCGAATTTAACGATATACAATACTTGAAGTCTCTTCCACTGGCAATTAATCGACGTGCGGAAAAGAAAGGACGAGGGGAACGAAAAGTTTTTTTTCCTTTGAAAGAAGATGATATCGAAGTGCCAGGCACGTGCAACTGATGGTAGCTGCGTACTAAAAATGAAATTACTTGGTCTTGTGGAAGGGACGGTTGTGGAAGGGTCTGGTGGAAGATGATGGAAGGAAGGAAAATAGAAAAGTTGCCTACGACTATCAACGGACAAGGTGCATCCCGGGTCAAGAACTCATTTCAGATTTAACGATCAAGGAGAACGTAGTGTGTTTCGAGCGGATCCTCGCGACCGGGTTTCTACGAAACTTTACTACCGGATTCTCGATAAAATGGTTGGAATTCGTGGACGATAAAGAAACTTTGTGCGGAGTTGATTCTTTGCCGACGAGAATAAAATGCCACCCAGCGCTGCCAGCCTGTTCGCAAGGACGTTTCGAATAGGTTTTACTCCAGGACGAGGCTATACAAGGTGAAAAATTGGAAGTTATTCCAATGAGCCCATCTGGGCAACCATAGAATGGACCGTAAAATGATAATGGATTTCACGTTTTAGCGTGTGTAATGATTTCGATCTTAGTAGCCTCTTTTTTTTCGTATCTTCTAGTCTTGGAATGAAATTCGAGATACACATAATAAATTTAGGAGAGAAAATGGTAATAAAGTCCTGGGTCGTAAATTTTCAGGAACGATCGAGAAGTTTATGCTGACACGGTGGCTGCGTCTTTGAGATTCTCTTGGTCGACATTCCTGCACTGTTTGCTATCGTTTGGTCTCGAGGTGGTCAAAAACATATATTTTAAATGCGCTGTAAAAAGTTAAGCGCTGCGAGTTTATGGAAAGGTAGGGTATTAGTTAGGGAAATTCAATCTTTGAACTTGTTTCCCCAAGTTCAGATCTGATACTGTCGTTTACGTTTCTTCTCTTTTGCTTTCAATTTCTTATTGCCTTTTAACAAAATGCACAAAATCAATTCAATTTGAGGTATTGCTTTCATCTGATAAAACTTTCGTAGGACAGCGGTTCTTCGAAATCGGAGTGCAATGCGAAAAAAAGTAAATGAAAAGTATAAAAACGTTCCAGGCAACTCTCAAAAGATACCCAATTTCACCAAGTCAAAAGAACGAATCATTCTTCTAACAAACCTCTCATTTTACACGCAAAATATCAGTAGGAGCATCCAAAGCAACGGCAGATCAATTCAATTTAACCAGTTTGGCGTATACAAAGCGAGCAACCTACGTGTTTTTCCCTTTCTCCCTTTCTCCTTTCACTTCTTTAGTTCACGAGGAACCAAACAGATTTCCATTCGATCGACGAAATTAGAATTTCCTACACCGAAGTGAAACACCGACATGACAACAACTTACGAATCCCATAATATTTATCCCATACAGTGCAATATACGTAGTAATGTTTTATATACTTGTCGACTACTCGCACAAATTTAATTCGCGATAATTCGATGCCACTAACAAATCCATAATTAGACTACAGTTTCGCAATTATAAAATGATTAAGTTTCGACTCACTCGGAAATCCACGCTGTTTGGGTCGAGAAGTAGTAAATCTACCAATTTGCTTACCTGCAACAGAAAAGGTTTGGCTGTTAATTTACATATGGAATATGGACAGTTAACTGGCAAACTGTTTACACAAATTCATATCTTTGACAACATAATGGGAGAAATAAAATTTGTATTGAATATTTAATATATTCTTACTATTTTTACTTATATTTATAACTATAAATATCAAAACAACTATCCCTTATAATTGTCAGCTGTTTTGTATTTGTAATGAAATATATTCTCCTACGGCGGTCACTCTCCCATAAATGTAAATCTGCATAAATGCATAAACATTCATGATCAAATCACAACTAATCAATTCAATACAATAAACTTCACAATATTATATACTCTGAAAAATAACGATATATAAAGATGCACAAGGCGAAGACGCAACGAGCAGACAAAAGAAGTTATTACCAGTTTGGTATCGTTTGGCAAGGATCGATAATGATCGAGGTTGGTTCCCCTTCGACGTAATTATTTCTTTCCTCAGTGATCTCTTCGCCGACCGAAACGCGCGGACGCGCGCGCGCGCGCGTGTCGAAGCAGTCTCGTCTGATTTATCGCGCGAAATTGCACGGCTCCGTCCAAATTACAAACCGAAGCAGCGATTATCGCGCGCAGAATTTCCGGTTACGTAAGGAGCACCGATCTGGCGGTTTCCCTTCCTCCCTTCGAATCTCCCGCCCTCTTGCCACGTACTGTTACGTGGCTTACGTAACTCCGTCTCTATGAATCGATAATGGCGTTACCTTAACTAGGTGCGCCTTAAGCAAACCTTAAACCGAGACTTTACAACGCAAAATTTTGCGGAGAATGAACCGAGCTCGAGACATACGTGTGTCTTTATGTATCGAAGATCGATTTTGTTGTACGAGTACTGTGATGAGGTTGTGGTTACGGATTTGAAGAGATTGGATGCTGACAGGAATGAGTTTTATGCAAATGTACTACTAGACACTTACACAACCTTGAATATAAATATCTCAAGAACGAAGGTTCGTTCTGGTAAATTGTAATAGGATTTTGTAACATTCTATGCGTGTTACAATTTGTATCTGGTGCTGTTCTGAAGTGATTTATACACATCTATGCTTTCTTTCTCCTTATAAATGATTCAGTTTTGGATGACATCGTAGATCTATGGGACGCGAGACTAGCGATTGAGATACTTAACTTATCGCTTGATCATTTGAATTATAATTTCTTCACCTAGAAATATAAATATACTATTTTTAAAATTACTTTGTTTCATCTTTATTAAGAATAAATTATATAATTTCTTTTCTGCAATAACTAAGACAACCTAACTGAAATTAATGTGTCTTTATTAACATTAATTTTATGATTATAGCAGATCGTAATTAAGGAACGATATAATTAACTGACTCGGATTAATGTTCTGTATATTTTTAGATTCTGTTGGGTCGAATAATTCAATTTATCTAAACTTGAATCATTATAACAATGGAACTTGTGCACTGTGAATATGTATTATGTATAATACATGACGCAAATTGCAGTTTAAATGTAACAAATAGAAATTACGCCTCGAAACGCAAACTCTGTTATATTTAGATTTCAATGGAACACAATGTTGTATATAAATATAAGTTCTTCGTTTGTCATAAAACCCTCAAATAATCAACCAGCCGGCCGACACAAAATATAACATATAAATATAAAGATAAATATAAATTCTTCATCTGTCACGAAACTCTCAAATAATTAACCAGTCGACTGACACAAAATATTATAATTAAAATGATCGATCGGTACTGTCTTACTTTATAACACGCTTAATATTAGTACATATAAGTTTTCTCTCATTAACGACCGTTCGTATATTGTGAATGGACGGGTTGCTGATCGATGACCGGTAAATGTGTTTGTGCTGGGTGTGTCCGATTATGGTATACGTTCTGCGTACAGGTGAAAGTTTTACTTTCTTTTCCAAATTGTTCTCGGCTCCTTGGAAACCAATTTACCATGATTAAGAATTCCACTTTATGATAGCGTTTTACTAATAGGTAACAGTAACTAAGTACTTGCACTTGTTTCATTTATTTTGCTTTCCTAGGGTAAAGTGATAAGAACGACATGATTCGAAAATTCGTATGAAAATTTTGAATGTTTGAGAATTTGAATATTAAAAAAATTCGAATATCTGACAATTCTGTATATGATCGCGACGGTGGAAAACACTCAGCGGATTTTTGGCAGCAATACCTAGACGAATAGAATACGTCTTACTGTGAGCTTTATTTTATTCCTATGTATAACTATTGAACGTCGAAAAAGGTTCGTTATATCGTTACGACCCAGTCAACACCGGTGGCGCCGTCCAACAAAATTTCAACGATGATTTACACGCTGCGTTATGCTTGCCGACTTAATTGCTCGTTACTCATTGCTGTGAGACGAATAAACATCGACACAGAGCAAACAAGAATATAAAATAACGGACTCACTGATGCGGCTCGCCTAATTGGTCGCGAGAGGGTGAATTATGTTTCTTTCGCCAACCGTTATCGAGTCGACATTTCCCGTGCACGGTATTAAATAAGCGCAGCGGCTTTTGGCCTGTGTGAACATAATTTCCTGCATTTTCTTGTAAAAGTCGGATTAACCTAGGTATACTATTGCGCGATATCGTGCCAAGTAGTGTGCTATATATTGGAAGGAGTTGCCTATTCTCTATTCTCTAAAATTTATACGAGCAATTAAGGTACCAGAACTTGGAACAAGATAACAATGTATTTTCTGTACTATGTAAGTTACTATAATATGAAAGAATATTTCACGATACAAATATCTATTAACTTCTTAAGTTAATTATAATTGTTCGTTAAATTGTTAGCAGCAATAGTCACCTTACAGGATTGACTATAATACGAAAACGACATGAAAACGTGGCGCAATCAAACCAAAATATAATTAGTCCATTTTTGTTGATTTTTCTAATCTCTGCTGACTAAAAAGAAGAAAAATAGTAGAAGAACAATTCCAAATTTTGATCAGCCGTAATTTTGATTAACAAGCTATCGTTCCCTCTTACTCCAAACTTCCTTGATCTCAACGTCTTGCTTCGAGCGAATAGATTGTTCCAAAAATAATCATCGTAGCCCACGGGACGTAATCTACGGGACGAATCGATCTCGTTGCGGAACGCGGTACGCGTGGAAACGTACACGTCGTCCATCAACACGAAATATTACCTCTAAAATCGACGTAATTCCGATAAGCCGAGTCCTGGCCGAACTCAATTTCCACCTCGAGGAAATCCATTTTGCCGTTGAAAGATGAACTTCCGAGGACATCCGTCGACTCGAACTTAGTACAATGTGGACCGGAAGCAGGAAGAAGAAGAGAGGCGCAAAAAGCGGCGGTCGGAATCGTGGGGTGAGGAAAGGAAACGCGAACGACGAGAGTTCCGACGATGCATTGGCCGGTTTCTATCGCGACGTCGATGTCGTTGCCGCGCTTCCATCTAATTGGAGCGCTGACAAAAGGCCACCGGAAGCGGTGTTCGCCACTGATGACCGGGAACACGCGCGTGAATGGCCGCCCATTCGAAGCTCGCGTTATCTCGCATTTTCGTTTATCTGAGATTACTTTTTCAACGAGGAGGAACGACGAGCTGGAGAGCGTGCTCGACGAGAGTAACGAGATAAAACGGAACAAAATCGTCGGCAATTCGGCCACCGAAATAAGTTCCACGCTGATCGGGCAGAAATAAGCTAAGAAATCGAGAAAACCGTGAAATAGAAAGATAAGGGCGAAGGGATGGAGTCAAGGCATGGAGAGGAGGAAGATAAAGAGCGGATGAACACACGGAGATCTTTCGAGGAATGGAAGAAGAAAGGTGAAGAAAAGAGAGGAAACTATCTGCCAAAGGGAACAAAGAGTAACGGGAGGATGAAAGATAAAAGTCGCGGACGTTAAATTGTTAAAAAGGAAGGAACGCGAGAGAATAAAAGGGAAACCGTAAGTATCGCTTGAAAATCGTGACCAATGCGCTCTTCAAAACGTTTCGTCCTTTCCTTAAACGGCCGCGTAAAGGGGTATAATTATTGTTAACGAGTTTAGCGCGGAGAGAAGGTGGACGAGGTTTCTTTCTTATTCCTTTTTTTTCTTAAAGTAACTTGCCAGCAGTTAACGCCTTAGGGGGAAGGTGGAAGGATGTCGATTGTTCTTCGGCCGCGTTTAACCCGATTTCGTTGCTTCACGACGATCCACGAACGATGTGGGAGGGAAATAAAGAGCGAGATTTTAGGTAGCGAGCCTTATTCTTTCGGGAGACTAAGAATCCCTTGATTCTAGCTCAAAGCGAAAACGGGGTCGTAATTTAAGATGGCTTTAAGAAGAAATACGTTCGACGATAGCTAAGACCAGACATCAGGAACGAGCTGCACGAGAGAAGGGGGGTCGATCTGTCAATTCGCGTCGAAAGATTCTCAGGAGCGTCGCTCACTTGTAGATCATCTAAAATCAATGAACCCTTAAAAGGTATTTGGCCTGAACGAGCATGAGATAAAGAAGAAGCTCGAGAACACGTACAAAATCAATCAGGACGATTTATCCGTTTAAAGCGCCGATGCTTTTTATTTCTCTGGTGAACGATCCCCTGCTGTTTATGCAAGATTACCAGCTGCGTATTTTTGCGAATAAATCTGTTGTCTTTGATTGTTCTTTTCTTTCCTTTAAAGGAACAACTTCTTAAGAAAGGAACCATTGTTCGTCCCGAAGACTTAATTGGAAAAATAAAAAAATAAATCAGACTTGTTACTAGGAGAGGCTACCAAAGTTGTAACTGTTTGAGTTGTTAAACTCAACAACTGAGAATTTCCAATGGTATTGTAAGTTCAAGGAATCTCTTCCAATATCAAATACGAGTATGAATATAATGTTCTATAATAGTCAAATGACTGGAAGTAATCCATACAGGAATAGGATTTTCTAAACAAACATTAATAACATACTACTAACAAACTGTTTCGTACCATACAAAATTATCTTAGTGAAAAATAGAAACTCTACTCTCCACCTTAAGCGACTAAATAAATCACCCTTTACTTGACGCCATCACCGAACCTATAAATCACACATGGTCCAACTTCCAACAAACGAACATCGAACACGCTTGCAATTCGCTGACGAAAGAATTTATCGATACCAAAGATTTTCCACGTTCTCTAAAAAATCCGAAAAAATAAGGAAAAATAAAAAAAAAAGAAAAAATCCAACAAACGCAAAATAATTCAATTTTTCGATCGACATGGAAACGAGAGGCATCGTTGAGCAGATTTCCCGCGGCAGCGATACGCGTCAGCCTGCGTATCTCTACTAGTCCAATTCCTGTTCCATCGTTGGAAAACTGCGGAAAGCAATCCGGGGTTGTTTCGTAGTCACGCGGCTTTTGATTATCGCGGAGTCTCGCGGTAACCCGGCCACCGGAAGCGCGTAAATCATCGTGACCGGTCACTGCGGTCGAAAGCAAAAGCCGGCCGCAAAATGGCCCGGTGCCAGTGCGCGTGTAGATATGTTCCCGTACAACTTCTGTGGCCAGAATTCGCCACGATTCTGTATAGACCCGGCGAGCTCTCGATTATGCGAGTCTGACCACCATCTGGTGCTCCTTACCCTCCTATATTACGCGCTGAAGATTATGTCAGATTATGTCCAGCCGGTGGCAAGCTTGTACCGTGTGATCGAACTCAAGAAACGTCCTCGGTTTCTAAACCGGCGCTGACCGGTGGCAATAGAACGTTGAAATAGATGTGCACACCTAGGGACCTGGGAATTCTTTTCGAGAATAAAAGTGGTGTTCTTGTAGAGAGCATTGGTTTCCTTCGGTTCGACGTTTGATAGTGGTTTTGTACAAGATTGACATTTTTTGGGGGCTACGTACGGATAAGGGTAGTTTTGCAGAGAAATTGAATTTCCTCGCCTTTTACCGTGATTTTTAGCGCTTTGACACGTTTGCCGCAAGTCCTTCGTGCCGTGTAAATTTTATGTACATTTTGTTGATTTCGTAGATATTATAAAATCGTGTAAACTAGAAACGGTACTTTCCGAGTGTGTTCGTTCTCAACAGAATCGGTAATTAATGATCTTTATATATTTTTCACGACGTTCCATAGTTGCAGTTAATAGAGTTCTTGATTTGAGAATTGTAGTAAAAAACTATATATTTCGAGTGAATAATAGTAAAATCTGAAATTTTTATGTACTGCTCATCCTTTTCTGTAGGATTCCATTCTCTTCATTAAGGAAACACTGCTTACCACAAGGGATCAATGGATTTTAATTACGAGACCAAAACTTATCACTATTTTTCTACGATAATAGCTACGATACGACTGTTTCTAGACAAATAAAGTTTGACGTGTATTGATAACAAGCACTTGAATTATCTGCCCTGAAGCAAATGAATAATAAAGTAATAATTACTTAACACCTGCATGCTTCGCACAACCCCTAGAGCTCATAAAACCTGTCTGGTGATCAACGTGACAACCTCTCGAATAAAAGTCTCTCACCATCCAGACGCGCATCATAAATTCTGTTCGCGGTAGTAAAAACGTAATAAACTATCCTCCGCACTCGTCTCGCAACCACTGAAAAATCTTCCAAGTTCAATGCATACGACGAATTGCTGAAAAAAAGCACATTATTCATGAAAACCGTCTGTCAAGCTCAGTCTCTTTTCGATGAGCCTAACATATATTCTAGGTGAATTTTAATTTAAATAAAGTGCATTATCCCTATGTTAAAAATTTGTCCGCTTAACTCTGAGAGCAATTTTACTGATCAATTTTACGACTATACGACTATAACGACCATTTTAATTAGGGGCAATGAAAAACGTCAGTTCCTCATCAACGATCCATAGAGCCACTGTCTCCCTTCTATAAATAACTCTGAAAACTTCTTACGATATCGAACGTGAATACCAATCACTGCGAATGTATTTTTCTTCGTTATCATAGGTACAACTTCGTCGTTGGTTTCCTCTCTCTCCTTTTCATTCTCTTCTATGCTATCCTGGCATATTCTCGACGTCTTTGGGAAGGAAGAAATCGAACGGCTTCGGCGTTGGACTTTTACGGCTGGTTGTAACGCGACGCGGGGCAGAGAGAGCAATTCGGTACCGCAGAGGCCGGCTCGATAAGGCAATTAAGCGGGAAACAATTGCAGAACCTCCGTGGGGGATTATACGGGCCGCATTTCCACCGGCCTCTAATGAACCGAGCGTGCATAAGTGTTTCTACAGCGTGGCGGCCGGAACACGCCCACCTAAACGCAACCCAGGTGTTTTAGGCTCGAGAGGAACGTTGACCGCACGCGTTTCGTGATCCATATGCGCACGATCGCGATCTATGGACGATCTGGCTTCGAAACGGTTCCAACGCTCTATGGCTCGGTGTTAATATTAGCCGCATGAGCTTGCGGGATTACGCGATGCATGCCGATCGGCTCTCATCCGGCCAAGAAGTTTCTTTGCGGTCAAGTTGATATATCGGCTCAGAAGTGGAAATATACGAGTCGATTCGAGAAACCGGAATTGGCTGTGGATGTTCTTTGAAGCTTGCCAGCGGCACGAGAAGTTTATTTGCCAAAGGGGATTGGTTTTAAATTGTAAATTCTATTACAGATCAAAGCTGTTCGGGACAGGTGTAGTCACTTCGATGTAGAAGTTATCAGGTAGATGTATTTAGTTTGGCTGACTTTTAAATTTGTGAAAATTTACGACGTTTTATTGAGATTGATGTAGTTGTTTAATAGGAGAACTTTACATATTTTTATATATTTACATATATATACTAAATGTATGCATACTAATACAGCTTTATGTATGCATATAGTAAATGTAGATAATATACTAAACCATTTTATGTGCGAGACTCGTTAGTAATTTATTACCTAATTCGAGATATCGCAGAATCTACGCATTACCTATCCAACTAACACTTAAAACGCCGTTAACCAGTTCATTCCAAACTTCATCTTCTTCTCCCGATCCGATACAAAGGCCTCTAGAACATAAACTCTCAAACTACCTATTTCTAGCTAATTCCTCAAGCAGCCAGAGTTTCTAAAAGCGTGCAAGTTACTTTCGTGCCTCTACCAATCGACTCAATTTTCGTTGCTACCTCTCTCGGCCGTTTCACCTTTATTTTCATTAACTGCCGTGGCACATCCTCCTTGGGGCGTCGATCGACGGTTAAATCAGTCACTGCCTCGCCCTCTACTACCTGCGCTTCATCCATAATTAATAAACGATCCTATGTCGAAGGTGGTTGTCCGGTCAGTGTGGTTAAGGAAACCGATTCGCCGGAACAGGGACGAAGGCGAATAATGGCGGACGAAAGAACGGGAGCGCAACCGTGCACTCGCGAGTTGCACGCGATCCACCGAGCTTATCGTCGTTGCACCGCGTACAAGCTTGGTTTCGAGTCAAGGAGGTCGAGAGAAGGAAAGTTTCTACTCGCGACGTAATGAACTTAATGGCTTAACGCAATAGGGTCGGCGCGAAGAATTCCTGGGAATCTCCCTATGTTAGATCCACGCTCGCAAATGCCTACTATTAGTTTCACCTTTGCCGTCTTCCGAGAATTACGAATCAATTTCATGCTCGTGCAATTGTAAAGAGGGATATTGCCTTCGTTCGGAAGCTTTCGTTCCTTTCCCGCGTCCACAGGTCGCCATTGCTGCGAGCAACCATTGACCTTTGCGGTTGAAGAACGCTTAATTTGGTACCGCGGCGATTTCTTGTGTTTCACGGTGACAGAATGACATTTACACGGTGGCATTTTAGTTGATATTTAGTAATAAATAGTAAATTTTGCTAAGAGTAAATAAAATAATTTTAAATATTATGTTTAATTATCTAATATCAAATAGCGTTCGAATACCAATCAATTACGAAAAGTGTATAGCAAAATTGTATTCTTCAAATTTGTTGAACAACTAGTGCAATTAAAACGTTCATTGATCAGACATCCAATTTAAAAAGAAAAGAACATAATTCGTAATGAACGTGCAATATGCAGAATTCTAAATTACTCTGGAGATGCGAATTAACTGAACTGTAATGAAATCACTAGTCACACCCCCGCAACGTGTTAAGCAGAGATTAAGGAGAAGCTTACCTTTCACGGAATCGAATGATCTTTTAGAATCCACGCTCCTCTTCGTATAAATTACAAAACACGAAGACAAACGAAGACGTTAAATTGCACTAACCATAACGTATGCATAAGATCAAAGATACATCAAACGTTGCTGCTAGAACTCGAACGTTTATTTCAATTAAACGATAATTTATTGCCACGGATTAACATATACATTGAACTGTAACTCGCGTTATACTCACGAAGCGAACGAAATTTATCGCCGATACATATGTTAGAGCTATCATTAACAATCATAATAAATAAGGATCACGATAAATAGAAGCAGAAGCACAATCCAGATGAATCGCATTAATATCGATACGAGCTACTAAAATAGACTATGTTGTATTAAGTTCTTTTATCTCGGGGCATAAGTGATTAAGTAGTGAAATTTATCGACGCGTAATTAATATTGAAAGTTTCACGAGACAGATAAATCTCAATGAATCATAATATTGCCAGTGATATGAATAACGAGGAGAATGTTAACGATATTCAATGACAAAGAAGATATTTCAGTGTGAAATTCATTAACTCTGGGGCGAAAGATAGATTCATGCGGAATCTAATAGACCGCGTTATTCCATAAATTCCAACCATCTTGGGGAAATGTCGGAAATTACAGGAGACATTCCAAAAAGTCCAGATCTTCGAACGCCACCGTGCGTACTGGAATTTCTTCGCGCCAACTTATTTACCACGTTCCATTGAGCTTCTTAATTGGTCGTTGCTAGATAGTTCGCGTTTCCTTTACGGGGTACATTCTATCCCTATAATCATGCTGAGGGATACGTGCCTTCGTCGACGTTACCAGCGAAAAGGAACATCTAGAAAGCATCGAAAAAATTCACGATCTCTCCGCAAACTGTTATATCCAGGATGTAGCTTGTTTCGAAGAGAAAAGCGAAAAGTATTCTCTTTATCTCTTACACAGTTTTAAGTATATTATTTCTCTTTGCTCATTTTTTGCGAAAATTTTGAAGTATTACAAATATTAATCTCAGAATTGCCTCAAAGTTTAATTAAAGTATATTCGATGGATGAGTCTCGAGATATTGGTTTAAGTTATAACTTTCGCTTCTCCCGCATTTCTCACAGTATTAAATAAATTAAAAAGCTTGACAAAGGGGATCGTCCAACTTGCGAACCCCGCAACGCTAAATCATCAATAGATCACGTTATTCTGCAACGTAAAAGAAATTCTTCCTGTAGACAACAATCCAACGTAAAATTTCCAATATAATTTATCTAATAAATAATTTTGTATTTATAGTATACTAACATACTAACATAACATCATTTTTATTTTAAACATCTTCATTTCATAACAGTTACAATCTTTTTTTTCTACAAGACCTACTTTACGGAAGCGTTTCTATTGAAAAACATCGTCAATTTCCAATAAGAGACACGGGGAAAAGATGTCTAAAAATAACATCGCTAAAAACTTGCCAAAAAAGGATGAACGAGATCGTCAAATAAAACGTCACCCACTCTGCTCGCAAATGCGTCTTATTTATCCGATTACAAACTTCAGTCAGATCGTATAACGAAAGCTCAATGCACGAATATCGGGTTCGTTCGAAACTCCCTGTTACCTGGCTGTCCTCCCTCCCTCTCTTGTTTTCAAGCCGGATTTCAGTTTCCAACTGCATGCTTAGCTATCGGATTCCTTTCGTTTCGTTTTCTACCAGTGTACACGCATTTCGACTTCGGATTCGAACCGAAGCAATGCTTCGAACGAGCAAGAACGGCCAGTTCGCCGATATTCGAACAACAGATCCTCCTCGTTAATTATCCGACTAAAGCTTCCTTCGGCAAATTATGCATTGATCCACACGGACACCTAACTCTATGATTCTTCCTCGAGTCGATTCTGCTTCCGTGGTATAGTTAGAGCAATCGATATAGTAACGTAGTAAGTGGGAATTTGTGAAGTGACGATCTAGATTAGACGTGTCGTATACTCTAATCTCTTTGAATCTCTGGCTACAAAAGTTTATTGCTAAACCTAGAATATTTTATGAAAACTGTAGGACATTCAGCCTATATTAATTTTTAGTCGATAAAAACTGCTTTATTGGCAACGCAGTTGTTCAAAATTAATTAAAAGAGACTCTATGAGCTTGATAGAGAAAAAATGAAGATTTTGATAAAGGTTGTGGTTAATTGGAACACAGAGGAATTTTATTTGCAATTGTCGATCGCCCAATTGTAACGTGAAACTTTTATGGACGAAATCAATTAAATCAATGAGAAACTTAGCCAAAAATACAATATGGCATCAAAGAATGACAAGTGTCAGTGTAAGAACCTTCATGCCCTTTGATTAAATATGCGTGTTTCAAATTTTACTTTTCTAGAGCAGCGAATTTTTATATTCCAAAAAATATCTTAAGCTGAACACTTGTTCCAAATCCAATATATTTTAACGTTAAGCTCCTGGCCGATTTTCGACCTGATTGTGTCTTTTCCTCCAATTATAGAGCTCCGTGAAGGTACACGTAGGACGTACAATGGTCTTTCGATCGCGAGCCATCAGCCATGGAAAGACAATGGGTATAGAAATTCGTTGCTAGCTCGCAGTTAAGACTGTCATGCGCGCCATTGGACCCGTAGTTCTCACGGCTACTCGGGAGATTGATGACATACGATCAATTGGCATACATCTTCCATGACAATTGCGACACATCCCAATGAAGCGAACCTGCCCGATGACCCCGTAACGATCGTTCGAATCAATGAGAAACGAAAAGTCTGACGGTGTTCGATCGAGTGACGGGCATCAAGATATTATTATAGAATTGAATTGAATATACATGTGTGTGTATGGGGTGATGAATTGTATCGAAGATAGTTTTATTCGGTGGTCTTCGTTAGGCTTGTTTGAATCGATCGTGAGGTGAGATTTAGTAAAAATTAGACGTGCACAGAGGATGCATTATTCATTGGACGAGGCTTATCGCGACCACAGGGGCTTATCGCATATTCAACGTCGAATATCTGTGCTGGATTAATATGGATGACTCGCAGGGAAATGCGAAATATTACGTAGAACGTAAAAAGTTAACGTGCGGAAAATGTCGTGAGAAATCGTGAAAGATTGGAATATATACGCGTGGTCTTGTTCGTTTAAAAATATTGTATCTTTTCTGCAAGATTAAATAGATTTTATTTATGCGTTAAAAAATCTAATAAAAATTCCTACTTTGAGACATGGTTCAGATACCATTCACGATATCCTCTGTTACATAATCCAGAAGAAACACATATTACGTGTATTACCTAGTACGTACCGCCTCATAGCAATAAGTAACTAAAATTAGAATATGAATTCAAGTGAATTACAAGTTTGGAAATTATGATAATTATTAATGATATTACTATGCTTCAGTTATGAGCAAAAGAGCTGGTTGTGTTAGTCATTGGTTGCTCCAGGTTTCAAGTACACGTGTCCAAATATGTTCTGAGAATATCTCATACTCGCTCACTAGCAAACATGGTAATATAAGCCACGTGATCGAGGAGACGCCAAATCTCTGCGGGACAGAGACGCACACGAATTAACCCGATTACGTGAATATTCGTGACTCGTAATGTTCGACGAATTAGGAAAGCTCGGTCGTTCCGAATTCCACGGGTCACGATGTTATTGGAGTGCCACGAGGACTCGCGATAATAGCGGAAACGGAACGGTGGCACGTGAGAGGAAAGAGGAGGCGGAGCGAGTTCGTTTGCGGTCTCCCGGGCGCAGTAAACATCAAACGCTGTAATGAAATTAGGTAGGCCCTTTGCTGGCGGTTGCTCATGTGCGAACGCGTAATATCATTTCCTTGCCTCGAAACTATGGCGGTTCGTTTCCGCAAGAAGCAACAACCCCGTTCAAGGAATTTCTTATCCCGACCAGAACTGATTCCGCTTTTTCTTCTCTTTGTTCAAGAGAAGAATGCAGGGATCGGTCTCGAGTGCTGGAACAAAGTGGGAATCGAGAGTCTTTTTGCTGGAATGGTTCTTTAAGCAATTAAGTTGTTCGGTTTATCGGTCGATTCTATTGTCTTAGATTTAAGAGATGGAGAGGATGCCGTGTAGTTTTATTGCCTTCCTGGACGTTAATTATCGCTGTTGGTTAGATCGAGTGTATATTATGTTATTAATAGTGATTGAATTTTCTTCTAAGCCGCTAAAGATTGCTGGTTAGACAACTATTATATTTTCTAATAATAGTCGATGAGAAGAAATTTCCAGTTTTGAGTTTGGGCAACTTGTGAAATATAGCCTGAAATTAGATTCAACCGCAGTTTAAACTCGGATGCCAACCCAAACTTCATATAAGCTTGCCAAAATCTAACCGAAAGTGAAGATCTACTTACCCATAAGCTCAATGCTGTAATTTACTCTACTTTTCTGTAATGTATGATTCTATGTATAATGAGTGCAGTATAACACTTGAGAAACTATAATACCGATAATTTTCTAAACTAAGATTTATATCTTTGGTTATTACTCGTTGAGTAGATAATATTAAAAAATATAGAAGTGGGTCGGAAATGTCAGTTATGCTCGAAGATTCTGTGGCGGCAGTAACTTCTAAGGTAACTTTGCTAGATATTAATTAAACTCTTGTACAATTGATCAACATCCAAATATCGGTATGTCTCTGAAGCTTCCTAGGTAAACCTAGGACTGCCCTAATCAAGCAGACCCGTACTTCAGGCATGTGATGCTGGGACAAAGGATCTGTGTCAGTAACCCCCACACGTTGAGAGCTTCTCGGTAAATCAATTCCTGGCCATTGATTCCTACATTGCAGATGCTTTATTCAACGTCGAATGCTTAGCACGTTAGATCGCCACGTGGCCTGATCGATAAACTTATTAACAGATTCAAGGGAAACGATGCTTCATTCTTCTATAAAACCTTAAACATTGTCAATCCACTAGAAAGCTACTTTCTAGCCAATCACTAAACAATATAGAAAAATCTTGTTATTTGAAACTTGAAGTCCGAATTTTTCTAAATTCAATGAAGTTATCGAAGATGTTTATGTTACTAGAAATTATTATCTTTCTAACTTCGGTCAAAGTATCAACTGAATATTAATACAAAAAATAAAATGAAATAAAACGAAACCAACTGGTAATTACTGATAATTTCGCGATTTCATAATCAGGAACTGCTACCTTCCAGTTCTGAAATCAATGTAAAAGGATAATCCCACTTTCGAAAGTCATTAAAACAAAAAGTCGTTCAACCGTAATACCAATTCGAATCCTTCATTTATCCCGTCATTAAAATTCAGGAGTTGCCAGTCCCCTTTCGGTAGTTGGCAAATCAAAATGGTGGCCACTTATGGGTACTCGGGCAAACAAGAATCGATGAAAACCCCATCGATGGCAAGTGCAGGAAATACCACTGTTATAAGCCATAGGCGAATTCTTTTCTCTGTGATTGCATTACGCAACTATGAAAGCCAGAACCCTCTAATATTAACGATAAAAAACTGGAATGGGTGAATGGGCCTCTTTTGTATTCGATTCCCCCATGACGTCGTTACAAAATACGATCCGTACAGGGAACCGAGGTAAATATGGGCACAGATACAGTTTCCTTCTCGCGTACCTGCAATTGAAAAGGAGAATTGCTCCGTAGTGGTGAGTCTGAATGCCTCGATTAAGTGTCGGGAATAATGCACATTTTTCTTCTTGCTTTCTCTTCTCCTTTTTTAGCGGGTTTTTTTTTTTTGCCGATAGAGACGAACGAAAAATTGTAGCATTGCGGTACGAAACGAAATCGAAACCTTTCCACATACAATGCCAATTCTATAGTCTTGTGTAGGAAAATACGAATCGTAAAACGTTCTTGTTATTACAGCTAAACGTCACGTTACGCGGTACGTTTAGAATGGACTATTTTCCTATTATGTGTTGCTACGTTAATTACAAACGATTGTTCGAAGAATTATAGGAGAACGAAAGGTTTTTAAATTGTTCGTGTAGTTAGACACGATGAAATCACGTCTCTTGAGACGAGTTATTTCATTGGTCGAGTGCAGAACACGAGTACAGAAATTGGAGATGTTCATTCTGGCTAAGGGTTTTCTAGTGTAGAAATGAATAATCGTAAAGTACGTAATTGTACAATTCATGTATAAGTATATAGAACGTAAGAACGATAAAAACGATTTATCAGTGAAATTTAACGAAGATGGAATAATATTTTGGAGACGAGTTTGCTGAAACATATTGCAAACTATAGAGGCAAGATCGATTAAACGAACTTGTAAACTTAAACGAGCCAAGTGTCATTAGCACATTTTTACAAGTCAGTTTTTAATTGCTTGTTAAATTGCTTTGATGAATCTAGACTATTTCAAATACGAAATGTCGTACTTATTCCGATTATCGTATTTGTATTCTTTAATAAACGATCGGTATACATCAAACATTAAACAAATGTCCATCGTATCCGATTTATAAAACGACAATGAAACATGTTCTGGCAAACTTGGGTCGCGCATCATCTTACACAAAGGATGACCTAATAAATCACATGTTTACACATCGCCAGGTATTATCAATCTAACGGTACGAAGTAGAAGATTTTTCATCGAAGGGTAACGGTAATCAAGCAGTCGTCGGCACCGTGGACGATCACTTCGATACCCGAGGTCAAACGTCACTGCGTCCAAACGAGAAACAGAGACACTCTCGTTGCTTATCGATGGTTTGACAAACAGAAACACTGTGGGGGAATCTCGTGGATTTCGATTATTCTGATTCTGACTTTAACAATCACGAGGATCAATCGGAGACGCTTACGGTACGCAACTCGAACGCCGCCACCGGAAACACAGTCTATAAGGAAGTCTTCGGTACACGTCGCGTCTCAATTATGCGGCCCGTTTCGTCTTGATCCTGTTGCGGACTCGCGTGTGTAAACGCTTCTTCCCTCGTCCATCCCTTGATGTTCCACGCGATCGAACACCGACTATTATTTACTGTCCGTATAGTTGCGTGCTTCCACGTGAACGGGGCAATTTTTCTTCATTAGGAACGATAAGAACCGCTGACCGAACTTGATCTCGTTTGCATTTATCGACTTCCGCCGCGTGACTTGCTCGCGTATCGTCCGGGTCGTTGCGTTTCTCGATCAATTACGACACGCGTATCCTGTGGGAAGAGCAATCGAGAGCCGGACAACCGTGGCCTGGCAAAAAAAGACTCGATCCCGGTTCGTTTCTTGCACCGTTTCGAATTTATCAGATTCTGCTAAATCACATAGGGCCAAGACTGTTTTTAACTCCGCTACGGTCTTCGAATCTTTGTGCTCCGATGAGCGAAAGGAATTTTTGCTTCTTAAGAAATTCCGTAGTTAAAAAATTGACTGAATTTATATTTTCGAATTATACGAATTTATCGCGCTACAAAATTCCGAAACGCTGAAAAATTTAACGATTTGTGAATCGATCAAATAAATATATATTTCCACTTTTATATATCTCGTATCGATAATAAAGTAATTCGAATGGTAGTAAAGGAATCATGATGTAAGGGGAACTTTATAGATCGTCCTTTCTAGAAACAAGGAAACGAAAGATATCGTGTAATGTACCGCATCAAATAGATTATAAAGAAAATGTATTTCGATAGTGGCGTTTCTTTGTGCCGTCCGTCAATATAAGAAAAGCGGAATTCGCGTATGGATGTTAGGTTGATTACAATTGATCGCAACTACGTTTCTTTGAAAATGCGATTCTGTTCTTTGTACGATGCCTCGGTCCATCTCCATTATACTTTTGATATGTTCTGTAGCATAAGTCAAAAATACTTACTCGATAACGAAAGCATGAAACTTTGAGTTTAAAGAAGGGAAAAAATTATTTGTAAAACGTAACAGAAGTTTTCGAAACTCAAACGACGATTACAAATAACTCTTTTTCTCTATTCACGTGGATCAATGAAGTTCCGGTTCAGCAGAACTCCACTCGTAGTAAACAATGGCGCTCAAGTACATAACACACGCTCAAAGAGCCCATCTTAACTCTAACCCAACTTTTGCGAACGCTTTTTATCACTCACGAGCGTCACTGTACCCTTCAGAACCCACTGAGAAACCACTTAATTGGCTGATGGTAAAAGCCAAGTCGTGACCTCGATTTCCATTAGTTCGACTCGATAAACCCTCTCATGTTTAACCAGCGATTTTATTGTCCTCTGTTGATCCGAAATTTTAATTAATTATCATTTGCTCGAAACACACGACGACGCGAGATAAATAGATAGATAGACAGATAGATAGAGAGATAGAGATAGAGATAGAGAGAGAGAGAGAGAGAGAGTCAGAGAGAGAAAGAGAGAACAAGCACAAGGCAATTTCGAATTTGTGACGCGCCTAGGTTTAAGATACTTATCGCAATAATTTTCAAACGTCTACGTGAATTAAAAATCGCGTCGATGATCGCTAAATATCTAGAGACACCAATTCGCAGGAAAAACTATTAAACGACCTAACTCCACGTCGAATTATTAGCAAATGCGTTCAAAATATTTCTGACTTTTGTTCGATCGAGGAAACAGGAATATAATCTAAAAACTTGTGAATATTTCCTAGCTAAAATAGTGAAGAGTGTTATGTTACATGGACGCATTCTACAGTGGCGCATTTTCTGTTGGAAGAATTTTAGGATGATGATGGCTCGCGTTTAATTAAATTGTTTTAATTAATTCAACGTTTAATTAAAAACGTATTAGCCCAGTTTGTGTGTGTGCACTTGCTCTGGTAAATCGGGCGATGTATCTTGGCGAAAACGCGTTAAATAAGCGTTTTCATATATGACACTATTACGATGTAAAGTATTACGATGTTCGTAACAAATGTGCCATCTTGAGGATGTATGTCACATCTTGGTATTACAGACATTTTAACGAAAGAAAGATGTAACAGGATTTTATTAAGGGTTTGTATGTAAATAAACATATTTTCCTAAAAGCAAGGAAGCTCTTCAGGATGTTATAAAAAAGATAGAATTTTATAACGATGATATAATCTCGAACAAAATATGTCAAATTACTTCAGGCACGCTTAAATTGTACATAAAACAGAACTTTTACGTTGGAAACCATCAAACCTGCTCTTCGCTGCTTGTTACGAAACTGTTCTCGATCCATACTCTACATTTACCACGGTCAATGTGTTTACACGAAATATCCACCCTGAAATTTTCGATACTGAGGTCCAGACTTTCAATTATCGCTTTTATTCGTAAGTGAAATATACAATTTTAAGATCGATTTTACTAAAATTTATGCATCAAGTTACATACTCGCGAGATGATAAAATTTAACGATTGATAATCATTAAATTACATTTTCGAAGAAAAGTAGCAGAACACATATACAGAGGCAGTATACCCGTGTGAAAAAATAATTACATTAAGGCCTTGTCCATCGTAAACCTCGATCTCGCTAAGTCGTAATTACATACATAAAAACGTCCAGCACGAGATAAACTACAACCCGCTATTATTTTAATTTTCGGATTAAACGAAATTGTATCTCGGTGTGTATGGTATCACGAAACGTCGTGGCTTGTGAATGCCACGGAACACGTTACACTATAACAGGCACGAAGAACGAATAAGAGCGAAACGAAAAAATCCTTGATTCACGGTACCGTATTAATGTTTCCACTTTCATAGAACGAAAACTCTCGATGGTTTATCTACTCTCGCAAACGACAAATATCGCTGAAATCTTTGTTCTAAAAATATCTCGTTGCTGTTGACAAGAATATTACTAATCTGGTTTAAAAGTTTTGTACCTACTTAAATACATTTTATCACAATTTATACATTAAATACATTTTTATCGATTAAAGAATATTATAAAACGCATCAGTATTGTATTGTAAAACATTGCAACTTTTATTCCTGTGCTAGGGAAGCTTAATCCTTATTTTCACGACGGAGTGTAATCTTAAACCTTAAACAGAATACACTGTTTTTCTAACGAACCACAGCTTAGCGGATTCAGACTCGGAACCCTTAGAGTCCTTAGACTCTAAGGATTTCCAAGCTCACCAAGAGATACCAACTAAGGTTAATACTTAACGAAAGATCTTCTTTATCCAGGCCAATTCCAGCAAACGAAATTTCTAAATTGTTAAACTAAATCTGTTACAAATTTATCGTCATTGTTCAAGCCTAACCACAATCCACATATTATGATAATAAAATTACCCAAAATGACAGAAAAGAAAAGCCTACAGCGTAATGCGTGAAATTTGATTGAAATTTGCCGCAAAGGGCGCGTTGGTTCTTCCACGCTATTCGTTTTATCGTGTAGTATCACTTTCTCCCTCTATTCAGCGAACAATATGGTAATCCTGGATCCGTGCTCGATGCCCTAAGAGTATCCCTTATTTCTGTATGGTTCTACCTCGTTTCTACCCAGGTATCGCGTTTCGAGGATCTGCCAAAGTATATAAGTAGTTTCGGAAGTAGTTATCGGAGATACTGCAGAAAATTATAGATTTGCCGATAGTTGCAGGCCTCCAGAGCATGCTCCGTATACGCCCATCGTCGGAGGGAATCGTGCTTTACATACGAACGCAACAATTCTTTTTGCAATTTCTCCTCTTCTTTTTTCCGTTTCCCGCTCATATGAGGCGATGTATTGGATTCACGTAGTAGGCAACCCTGTTGAAGGCGCGTTTAGCTCACCGCTAACGGCGCTTTTTCGTGCCAATCTTCCCTCCATTTGGTCACATTGCTGCGAATTAACGAGGCTTTCGAATGCAAACTAGTTTCGAGGAAAGCATCTAAGGTTTCGCTTCGAAAGGATCAATTTCGTTCTTTCCTATTCTTTCCTTTATATTTATTGCTTTTCGTGAATAGCATTGGTCCTGGATTTAGAAAATTGCGAAATATATTGAGATAACGAGAATAGCTGCCCGATTTATCAAGCTTTTTATATGAAATGAATTACGAAGGGTTCTAAGAAATAGGGGCGTTTCTGGCAAATATTCCGATTTCAGAGCTTTACACCATTAACAAAAACCGTAGTACAAATAGGATACTTTTTAAAACAATGTTGAGTAAGGTTTATCGTTAGTGAGGAATGAAAGGACAACAAAATATATGTTAATTTGAATCTGAATAACAAATGACGGAATAATAGAAAATTCATTCGCCTTTTTTCCATTTATCGGGGTTCCTCCTGACGGAAAGTATTGAAGGAAGATGTATGTACGTAGTGTCATATTTTAAACACAAAAACGCACGTTGTAACGAAGAATTACGAGAATTCTTTTAAAACTGTTTATGCAAATATATATATAAAGGAAAGGATTATATTATATAATATACATATGGAAAATTTAATAATTTTGACTGTATCTTTCCAATTATAAATGGAAGATGGTCCATGTTTTGCTTCAAAAGGAACAGGTCATAATTAACAAGCCGTTAAATGGGAAAAAGGACATTTCTATAGAAACGCCGTTTTTACGTTTCTCGTATCCAATTATTGCGATAAGAGGTTTACTGACATATACAGTCAAGTCTGTAAATTCTAAACGTACAGCAAGATGAGGAAGGACATTTTTTTAGGAACGCCCATATTCCTAAGAATCCATGAATTCTAGATATTTAATTTTACATGTAGCACTTAACGTTTCAATATTTGTTCTTTACGAGGTTAGATGTTATAAAATGATTCCTAATTGTACGTTAATAATGTCAGATGCAAAATGGAAAATGATATCGTACTGAATTAATAAATGAAAGGTAAAAAGGGTGGATGGAAGTGCATGCGATATACCTTACACGCCGTGTTCGTAATCTGATAACAACCAACATCACATTTACCATTAACGGAGCGGTATGTTATACGTATATGTTGAAATTAATTGCCGTACAACTACTTAGAGTGATAAAAAGATGAAATGGTCAGATACATTTATGCAAACACGACTAGTAACATATTAACCATTTTCTTCAATTCATCTTGTAATATTTTAAACATAATCTCTATTTCTACTCGTATAACACAACCCGCTATTTTATATTCTAATTCATTTACTGATACGCACAATTAATACTTATTAATAAATATCAAACATCAAATATCAGTATTAAATATATCAAGATATATTATTAAATAATATATATCATATACCTAGAAATAACTTCAAACAAAAATAAATGCAAATAGAGTTTAAATTATTTGTAGCGTGGATCGACTGTCTTACAATTTCTTTGAAATTTTGATGATACGTTATGTACTATATTATTCATACACGATTCAATTTTTAGAGAGCCTAGCCTTATCGAAATGGGATATATTCATCTTCAAAGTTGAAAGCTTTAACACGTAATTAAATAGTTTAAATGCTTTGGTATTAAAAAAATTACCAAAAAGTATAAATGACAGGGTGCTAATATCTTTTAGAAATAAATAAAACAAAAAATGAACGAGGATAGTAGATAGCATCTCATAATTAGTATTAAGAAAATTAATCAAGGTAAGAATTTACAATATGAACATTTTATATAATTTTCTCTTACCAAGTTTCACATCGACCCAAACTGCAACAACATTTACTTCGTCTTCCTCACACACACACACACACGCGCGCGCGGACGCACACACATACATACACATACAGGTTTTAAAAACGTTCGTCGTAAACTTGGCTGAAAACGACGATTGTCGAAAGCGGCGGACAAAGTGCGCGCTCGAAATTACAAAGGAATCCGGCGGCGCCATGAGAAACGTAGGCTCTGCCGCGAAATTGCCCTATAATTTCTGCCCTTTCGAACGCGCCTCCGCGAGGAAACGCAATCGGGCATTCCGATGTTTCGCAATCGCGTTTTTTCGTTTCGTTCACGTGCAATCTCTATCTCGTTCATGCGAGACGCGATTAAATTTACGTATAAGTCGTTGTTTCCTGCGGAATCGAAGAGAGAGAAAACCAAACAAAGAGGGAGAACACGAAAAATTCTATACTTAATTATAAGTAAACGCAGGAAACACGAGGCTAGTTAATTAAACTAAAGCTGATACGAGTATTTTGCAAGCAATCGCGTGACTTTTACTACGAACGATTATCCAAAGAGAGAAAGAATCACCTGGTTTCCAACGTGCAGATCTCCGTGGTCACGAACAGAGGAATATTTCGTGTTTTTGTTGCTCCTGTTGATAACGTCGATTGGTTTCTTCTAATTAGCGAAAACCGATCGACAGTGTTCGATTTATAAAACAGGAAATAAAGAGCAATGATCCTCGAACGGATGGAAATACGATGTTCGTCGGGACGCGTAACGAATCGCACTGGCAGGCAAGTTTACGATCGGCGCCTTGTCGACTCTTTCCGATTAATTCCAACGCAACACGTTGCTACAGTTTGTGTTTCTGCGACGACCCAACGCCCTTTAATAGGACGCGAAGCAATTACGTATGTATTTGTACCGGGTAACGGTCTTGTGGTTGGACGGTGTGTTTGTTTTTACTTTGATTCGAAACGGTATTTATAATTTTACGTTGTATCAGATACGTGTTTTATGGTTGTGTCCGAGTCTTCTATTTTGGAATCATATCTTGTGATTTATGACATAAACGTATCTTTATTAGTTTCCTTTTTTTGTTTCCCTTTCCGTGTTTCGTTTTAAACGTTTCGTCAACTTTGTTATACGATTCTACGAAATATGGAAATATCGTTGTGACGAAGAAACTTCATAAACTTTCCGCGTTGTAAGTTTTCTTGAACTGAGAAAATATTTAAAAAATAGTAGCTGCCACACAAGGTCGAAATTTCATTCGGTCACACACGTACGATCACGTCTCGAAATACATATAAACATCGATATTAGTAAAACATATAAGAAGCGATCGATTCTAAAAAATGAACTACAAAATTAGTTCTCGAGTTAGTTTTAATTCTTCATAAGAAATAAATAGAACGTAGAGAAGTATTTCTGTTTTGTTGTCCTTTATTGTATCGGAATGAACAAATTGAAAATTTAAAGGAGTAAGTTCAAAGCGCGCGAGAGAACACTCGAGCAGCGAGACGTTTTCTGTACCAATGCACTTGCGAGAACCTACTCCAAAAGTGAAGAAGTGCTTTTAAAGATTCAGGCCTTCTCGTCAGGGCAGCCGATTTGTCGAGAATCTACCTTATGCGCATCAAAGTACATCATTCACGCTTGGTAAAGTAATTTAGAAGGTTTATCTGAATCAAAAATACACGATGCACGATGAAGGATAAACTAACGATTTCGAAGTTGTAGATAGAACTGTTTTAAAATAAAAATTCTTTCAACAGAGTTAAAAATAGACCACGTGTAGACAAACGTACTACTAATGCAGATTAATTCAGTATCTTGTTATTTCTTATTGTCTTTCATTAGATATTTTACCTTTATTAAATCAAAGTGGTTGTTACGTTAATTTCTAGATTTCTATGATTCGAATACTCAGACCTTAACGTTAACAGACTTCAACATAGATACGCTATCGCATTATTACTCATTTCTCATTATATTATAAAAATACTAATTCCTCCATACTGATAATAAAAATCCTACACTTTAAAGTCGTGAACGTAAAGACTTCTCATTCCAATCACCGGATCCTGACAAAAAGAAATATCTCAAAAACCGAGCTAACGCAAAACACTCTTATACAACAATACTCGACCCTTGCACCCAAACAAGAGCAGCCGGGACCGCCCATCGATCAAACGACAGGAGACTTCCGCGCCAGGTGGAAATCTGAAGAAACCCTTGTTTCGCATCGGCGGATCTAGAAAAGCGGCAGCACGCAGCGAACGCGAGACTTTCCAGTCCATTTGTTCGACGCCGGCTGGTCAACGGTGCGCAAAATGGCGTCGGGGAGGCACGCAGTCAGTCCCGAGATTAAAAGTCAATCCTTTCAAGTGGCGAAGCTATTGTCCGAAGTTGCGTTCATCGACAGTCGAAGCAGTCTTTTTCGCCTCTCTGGCCGATCACAGGCCGCGGGCCTTCGAACACGCGACAATACCGATAAACGACGTGGAGAGTCGAACCGTGCGAACAAACTGTCAACGTCTGTCTATCCCGTAGGATAGTCCCGCGGCCAGAGAGCTAGAGAGAAGGATGATCCCCCTTTGTGGCCGTGTTCGGCGTGACCAACGCTTGGAAACCGTTTGGTTGACGGTCGATCGATAGCGGACACGTCGATCGTCGTTATCTACGCGTGGAATCGATTTCGAAGGCGGATTAGAAAGCGGCAACTGGGTGGAACGCGTCGAGAAGTCAGGGACAATAATGGTAATAATAAATCGCCGGTAGTGACACATCGGTCGTGTAATTTCTGTGATTTTTACGACGAATTCGCGTCATGCTACGATCTTCTCGTTGACCTCGCGTTAGTCGCGAATTATTGAACGGCGTCGTTCGTTAGCGTGTGCTTCACGTGTTACCGTATTAACGGTCACGACGATAAAACACGGCTAGTTACCAGCCAACGGCTCTGCTACCAACCAAGTCGATATTTAATTTGTAGAAAGAGTCCGCGAGATGGATTCAGTAGATGGGAAAATGGAGTAGGATCGTACAAATGATGAGATTCGCCTGATTGCCTCCGACATTTAGGTATATTATATAGAACGGTCCTTTCTCCTTGGGTCTTGTTATCTCGATAGATACCGGCGATATCTTTGCGTGTTTTCGACTAAGCGAAACATTTTAATCAGTCCGAAGCAAGTTGGATGTGACTAATATAGGTACCTTCTAGCAAGCAATTTATGTTATCGTTGACAGAGAACTGATAGGAACGTTGAAGGCTGTATTTTATTAGATATTGTTACAAGAGTAGAGTCAACTACACGTTCGATTATTATACGTTAAATCAATTAAAATTTCGCTCTAGTCATCAACGACCTAGTTTGCCTACCAACAATTAATATTCATCTCATTAAAAACTGTCCACTGTCTAAAAAAAAACGCTTCAAAACCTATCCAATCTCCTCTCCATCTAAACAACCTCACAGAATAAATTAATATCCTTTTGATAATGTAGTCGATCCAGTAGCCATCCATAGACGTGCAGACGCGAGATCCGCTTAACAAGTTTTATCGCTTCATCGGTTCGAAAGTAAACAGGACAGCCAAAAATCCGAAGAAGGACAAAAAAAGATAAGAAAAAAGGACGAAGGGAAGGTACAGAGTGTAAAAGGTGGCGATCAAACCAAAGTCGACCGAATTAATTGCAGCGAAAGCGTTCGATCGGCTGACTGGCTCGGGGTTTAATTGATTCGTCGGTGTACGGCCGAATTTACAACGCCGTACAAGGAAGAGACACGCGAACGTACGATAGTTCCGACGACTACCTCTATTTCACTGTCGGTTACGACACATGACAGGCCACCGTGGTACAGGGGCGAATTATTCCGCGGGATTAAGGCGGGCCAACGGAGCGACGTGCGAGCGACACCGTAATTGGATATACTCGGATCGCTTGGGAGCTAATCAGAATTAGTCGCTTTGACTACGCCAGTTCCAACCCGTGCACCGTGACGAATCGGCCTTGGAGACGTGTTTTTGATGAGACTCCTGTGGACCACGGGGAATACCTCGTTCTTTGCCTGCTTACACGATTCGTTAACTGCATGATTGCGGACTAATGGAGATTTTTTTGATAGCCTGATGCGCAGGATACGTATCCGAGCAGTTGCACGGTAGTTGATGCTTCTGATAGAACGCCGGTTAGTTTCCATGGGCTAGACGTTTGGAAAATGAGATTTGTATAATTGATACGAGCTTCGTGTGTTAAAGAGACGACGATAAACTGTTTTATCTGAGGGATTTCTCAATTGTTATGTCTGTTGGTGTGATATCCTTGATGTGATGTGATACGGAGATAAGCATTTCGTTTGGATAAATTTCGTCTGACGATCGAAACATGTCGATAAAGTTCTTATGTTAATTTTTGAACTCATTTTAGATGTGCTTCCATATATGTTAACGCACGTTGAATTTCAATAGAATTGAAATAATTATTCGAACTAGAGACAGAGAGATATTTTAAATACATTTTCGAAATAAATCAACATTTTCATTGCAATTCGCTCGCTGTTTTATATCCCTATATAAGTAGATTTCAAATCACCGGTATAATCTCTAGATCAACAGAAGCTACGAATTAGCAAACCACATAGTAGTATAATATGAACTTGCATCTGCATTGAGAAAACTGGCCTACTATCAAAACTGCAAGAACTATAATCGTAAAAGTTTACACAACTTTAATTCACCAATCATCAAATTCTCGTACCATTAAACAACCCACTAACCAACGCACGCAAGCGAGACCTATTTTCTGGCAAACGAACTAGAAAACGAGCGTAAAACGCGAAGCAATTTTCACGCCCACACCTAACCACCCATATAAACACATACCATATGCAATCAAATCAAATTATCCGGAATCTACTACATTTATCTCCTTCCACGTTCATTATTCAACAATCCGCCAGTCAGCGCGTTCAAAGTACCTACAAAACTTGTGTTTAATCCTGTGCGTTTAGATCCTGGGACAAAAAAAGCTGAGAAATTTTATAACGATAAAAAAATACAATTCTGTGAAGAATAATGACCCAAAGAACACACAAGGATTAATCCAAACTTCGCTAAGCTGCGAGTTTCTCATCTCGACTTTTATTCTTCTTCCATAAATTGCTGGAAATATTGCTGAAAATTTAAAACTCGAAAATATCAGAGAAATCATGTCCATATCGTAAATCTAGCGTTAAAACCTTGGTTATTCCTAAGAACGATCTTCCAAAATCAACCTCACACCGCTTAAACGTAAACTTAGACAGGTCGCCTTTCTGCGATCCCTTAATCTCTCGATCGTCGTGGTAAAAGAATAAAGAAAAACGCAGTCAGTCGGAGAAGAAAGAAATCCAATCCGACATAAAGATGTTTTTATCGCGATCGATCATCCGAGTCGTTATTACCGATCCTCGCTCGTGGACGTTTGCTCGTGATCGCGATTACGACCTTCCTATGCTATACACGCATGCATACATACATATATAAAACGTATACTTATCCTGAGAGAAATCGTGATAACAAAGACCACCCTGCGAAAGGTGTGATTCAATAAGGCTCAATCTGTCGTCCGCTAATCGAATTTGCTTTCGAAGGACTCGATAAAAGGAGGAACGAAGTCTG
This sequence comes from Bombus pyrosoma, assembly GCF_014825855.1. Lineage (NCBI taxonomy): Eukaryota > Metazoa > Arthropoda > Insecta > Hymenoptera > Apidae > Bombus > Bombus pyrosoma. Next base: position 14,021,209 of record NC_057775.1, on the reverse strand, counting down.
AGCTTTTGAACACGAGCGAGCCTGAAGATGGTTTTCTTTCGCTGTCGTTTCGCGACCAGTCAAGAATCGACGATCAAAGGGGAGGCTCTCTCGTCATTCGAAGACGACGAAATTAAAGTTACGCGGCAGTTCTTTTCGCGATGTCTAAATTTGATTTCCGCAATCGGTTTGCCTTTCCCTTGTGTCTAACGGATACGGAAGTGGTACCGGTGCTCCACCGAGCAAAATGTCAAGCGAACCATCGATAGAGAGAAAGAGGAAAACCACGATTACAAAGAGGTCGTCGTTGGTAAAAAGAAGATCAGGTAGAAGTCGTTCGTAGAAAATGGAAGAAATGAAATTGTTTTCGTTATTGGTCTCTTTGGACCTCCGTCCGTTAGTGCATCGTGATTTATCGTTCGATTGTGCGTGCCACGACGATATCTCCTAAATATTTTCAAAGAAACTTCTTTTTCCTTTTTTCTTTCTTTTCTTCTCCTTATTCTTTTTCTTTTATCTTCTTTTTTTGTTTTGTTAGTATAGCCAGGAGGAAACTGAACAGCTTCAGGTACCGAATCGAGATTTCGGTAAGATACGAGGAGAAAGTTACGAGTCAAAGGGCAAGCTAGGACGTAGGAACCCGTAAGCTCTTATTCGTAGGTTTGCTTGGCGGAGACCGAAGGTTCCAAGGTACCTTCTCTCTGGTCCGGAGAGCTCGCTCATCGATCATACGTTTTGTGCGCTCAGCGATATCCTACGCTTTATGCGCGCTTGCATGCTCATTTTTCACGCTTCTTTCCACTCCGATATGTCCACACGAAACTCTTAAGCAACGCTGTGACAAGCTCGTTACGCTTGCCACGACTTCTGTCCCGTTTTCTGCTCGCTCCTCTCTCTCTCTCTCTCTCTCTCTCTCTCTCTTTCTCTCTCTTTTGCTCTCTCATTCTCTTTCGTTTGCTCCCTTTGAGACGTCACCCTGTTTGATATGCCACGTCGGCTTTTTTTCTCTGCCTCCTTTCCGTTGCTCTTCTTGTTTGCACCGGAGAAAAGTTTTAAACGATACAGGATGCAAGTTTCTAGGGCAGAGCGCGATACGATAAGGAAAGAAGTAACGGAATTTCTAAGCGACTGATAAGAGCTCCATTCGATTGGCGGTTGAATGGCAAGTGGAAACAGGAGATAGATTCGATCTTCGAATGCTTCCACATTTGATAGGGAATATAGATGGTATAGCGAATGATCTTTCTTAAGATTTAGCTGATAAATGAAATTTCATTGCTGACAATGTAGTATAATTTTATACCAATTAACATTTCTGAAATATTCAAGAAAGTAGCAAAGATGCATTTAATAGTAAAATTATCTAAAAAGATTAGTAAATACAAAATTTATGGACAACATATTGAATTTTAAAATTGTCCCTCCAAAGGGTGAATAATGTGACTTGCTTCCCTTCTGTGATCTTCGTATCGAATATTCTGAATTTCCTGATGTGTTCACAGTCCCTCTCGCGAATCTCCCAAGCGATAAAACAATTTTTAACAAATTTCTTTCACGACCATTTGTCGACAAATTTTTTTTCGGGACTCAACTTCCAATTCTACTGTCGAACAAATTAACGACGTCCTTTCGAATTAAGGCTGATTACGCGTCTTCGCGGTGTCCGTCTTATGCAAAAAGTTTTCATTAGACGCGGAACCAACCCCGAATTCACCGTTTTTCATCACAGACCTTCCGATCCACCGGTTCTTTCATCCGTCTTTCTCTCTCTCTCTCTCTTTCATGCGACCATACAGTTTCTCGTTCTAACCGGAAGGATGGAATTCACAGCGGGTCCGAGCCGCTTCAAATGGGCCAATTAATTATTCCGTTGGGCTGTCGCTCGGTGTCTTCGTTCGAGATACCCGTGGAATAAGGGACGACCGGCTTTTGAGAAGTTGCACGTCTTTCTCGTTACGAGCGCCGCTTCTCCTTCTACGGCCGTAGCCATTCAGACCCGGAAACTTCCGCTTCCCGTTTCCCCAATTTGTTTTATTAACGTGCCACGCAAATTGCACGAGTGAGAAATATTTGATTTTAGAACATGTTACTGTGAGCTGTTTTAAAAGCTTAGAGAGATATTTCTTTGAGTTTGATTTAAGATTTCTGGCATTTGGAAAGGGATAAACTCTTTAATCGAGATTGTTGTTTCGTTTATCTCGATTCGAAAAATTATTGAAGTATTGTTATTTAAAATTAAATGGCTTTCGTACCGTGATATGTGAGATGAGTAATTGATAATTTGTAGACACCTGTTTTGATCGATATCCGATAAAAATTTCGACGAACAATTAATCCTTTCCGATCTAAATCGTTTCTTCCAAATTCGAAAAATGTATTTTAGAGAAGGTTATTCCTTAGATATCAAAAAACGGGAACATGTAAAAATATTTTTAGTGTGTTTCCATAAAAATAATTTTAAGTGATACCAATTGGAACTATTGAAGTCTTGGATCGTCTAAATAAATTAATAATTCCAAGTGGAATCTAACAGTTAAGAACTAAGTATGAATATTTAAAATACACCGAATGATTCGACATAATAAAAGAAGTAATTCTAGGAACATTTCAACTGCTATTTATTACTTTGTAGATATCAACGAGAATAAGGGGAGAGTTTATTTCGCGAAAATTTTACGGATTACATCCGCTGCAACAATGCTATCAATAAGAAGGAGCGTTTTAAACAGAGCGAGTTCTGAGTACAAAGAGCGGCATAAAATTATCATATTTCATTACGAGCTTTGACGTGGCACATTGTTCCACCGGCGTGGAAAACAGCAGTCAGCGCTTCATCCTTTATAAACAACATTTCTATCAAAACCTGGAAAGAGAAATCGCGTCGTGATATCCACGACGTTTGACAAAGCGAAGCTCTTTACTCTTAAAACAGTGATCTTTAATAATTCTTCAAATATCTTCCATTTTGGTATTTTTTGCAACAAATACAGTGGCCGACGAATTTATTTATTAAATACTCATCATGATGGGAAAGCTTCCATGTTCATATCGTATATTTCGTAAAATGTTTCGTATAACATAAGTGTATACGTGTATATAATATCCTACCAAGATTGCATCTCGTTTATCAGCGTATTTCTCAAAGAATCTAGCCATTCCAGTTATCTGCTTAGAGTTTACTCCTTGCGAAATTGAAAGGAGCTTCTTACGCATCCTTAATATATCTTTGACGTATCAACGTGGCAAGTCTTGAGTAAATGAAACCGCAGACTCTCGGAGTTTCTTGTTCGACACGGTTACAGAGCCGTTTGGTTCCTCTGATTAATAAACCATTGGAGAAACGAAGGGAGAAAGAGGTTGAAAGACGCGATGGACGACGATGATGGAAAGGTTCAAAAGAAAGTAGGACGAAGCGGGGTTGTGGATTATCGAAGATTTTCCGGGTAGAGCGTGAAAATTATCAGCGAAAGACGGGAGATCGTAAAAAGGTTTCGAAACCGTCTTGCGAGACTTGTTTTCTATCTTAGAACCCAGCGTGGCCGAGTTTCACCCTCTTCTAGGCGCGAGCTGGAAATATACTGCTTAAGCAGACAGGGTCGAGTCTCGTTCCCCTTTCAGCGCTCGATCTCGCGCTCGAGTTCTCGATCCAGCAGAGGCGATCGAGTCAGAGATTAAAGGAGCTCGCGTCGTTTGAACGGCGTAAAACGGTTTGGTACGTTCGAAAGTTCGTTTGACTAATGCCACGGGGATCCTCGCGATTCCCAGAGAATCGCTCGCAAGGATCAGCCTCTCCCATTCACGCGAAATAAATGAAGTTTCTTCGTAAAGAGATAGCGAGAAGCGAGGAGAAGAGACAAGAGAGCTTGGCTCGTTTGAACTTTAGGTCGATTCAGTAAATACGATAGAGGGAAGAAACGTCGGCGCGCATCGATTCTATTCTTCTTTTTTAAAGGGACGGAAAAAGAGTCAGTAATCGAAGCTACATTATTCAACGTCTAATCGATAGACTCTTCCATCGCTACCTTCTTCTCGATAGACTCGCTGGCTACGAAATTGTTTTCGTCGTTGGAACGTCCGTTTTCCCGGAATTCCTTGTTTTTCGAGCGAACGAGTTAGAGGGTCGTGAAAAAGCGGCGACAAGTGGCGACAAAGGATTTCAGACTTTCAGAGGGAAAGGATGGAAGGAAAAACAGGGCCAGAAGACTGTGTCTAGCGGTTTATCGGCGGCTTCCACCAAGCAGAAACGGAATTCGCAGATAGCAGCCACGAAAAAGAAGGCTTCGGTCGATCAGCCTCGAGAAACTCGTTTACCTAAGCGTAACTAGCGGCACCTGCCGTTTGTATTGGGATCGGTCCAATTCCTGCGGCGACCCGCTCGTTTCAGGCATTACTTACCATTGCTCGAGGATTTGATTAACGGTGGAAAGCTCGCGAATACGCGCTAAACGATCCACTTTCTAATTAAATCTTACGCGCCAACTCGCTCGCTAGAACCGACTAGCGCGATAATGAGACAGAACCTGTGTTCGATTCGAATTGATTGTGTCATCATAGTGGATATCGAATCGTTTTAATATAAAGGACAAGATTTATGGAGAATATCATTTCGGTTTAGATAGAAGGATTAATCCTTTGATGCCGATATACGGCTCTGTTCATGGATATTGAAATATTTATGAGCAACTATAAGAACCTCTATTTCCTTTCAAACATTGATCTGAATGAACCTGTATGACAAAGGAAGAATATATCGTACATTCGATGTTATAATACAAGTTTCATAGATTATGTACAATAAAATCAGATATTATTCCCCCTATGGTCGACACGCTTCTCAGTAAATTCGACCACTTAATCAATTTTGACACTGATAAGTAGGTCAGATTTTCTATCATAGTTTCTGTTATTTATTTCCAGATCTAAAGTATTGCCTGTTTCACCGCCCTTAGTACATAATTTCGAAACTCTATACGTACATCGCAAGTTTAGAAGCTACACTTTTGTCAAAAAATATCCGGTAATTTCTTGCGACTCTTGTAGACGAGTGTATCGAATTACCATAGCTATCAAAGAGATTAAGAACAGTTTGCCCTGGGAGAAACGCATAAATAGAGCAAAATCCAAGGTTGATTACCCTTGCGGAAATTACTTTGGAGAAACAATCTTAATGAAATTACACAGCCTGGGAAGCGACTTTGCGAGCACAGGCGCGAGAAGAACCGAATTAAAAACGTAAATGAGAGATGAAACGATTGAATAAACTCGAAGATGAGCGGAAGTGCAAGTGCAGTAAAGCGAAGATCTGCTCGGATAACGCGGACGAGAGACGCACCGAGTGATTAATGAACTATATAAGAGGGAAGTAGAATGGGGTACCGGAAGAGTGAGAAAAGAAAATCTTTTTTCCTCTCTCCGATTATAAGAACGTGTTCCACACGAATGAAAGGAGCCTAGTCGACTTAGTAAATGTAAAAACGCATTCTTCGCAAGAAACGTAAAAACCAGGCGGGCTATAAATTTCTAGCCGGGAAATATCAGGTTTCAATTATCTCCGAAATAATCGACGCGCTTATTCCATCTCGTGATTCGCGAGCGAAAGGATCGTTGACTGCGTATCGTTCACGGCGATCGAGGGTGCCCATTACCGTAACCATGTTCCAGAAACAAAGATATGTAAATTCGAAGGGGGAGATCGATTTTTTCCAGTTTCTTCGACTCGATACGATCTGGCTAAACCTGTACAAATTGAATTTTAATTTCGCCATCGACCGTTTCCGGCATATACTCCGCTGAACCAATCGAAATATCCTGCAACAACCGATAAACGATATTTTTCTTCTCTTTTTTCCTATTTTCCTTTCTTCGACCGGCGGATTCCAAACGGCTCGAATTATCGTGGCACAACGTTTACCCTATGTGTTTATTGCGACGCGAATCGCGCCAATAAAGATCATTCCTATCACGCTTATTGGTCGTTTCCTTCGATATCGGGGATGAGGTTCGCGAATTTACGAATGGCGAATTCGCATCGCTATAACCGTATGTCACGGTTATTAGATCGTTAGCTTTGTGCCGCCGTTTCGAGGCACGTCGATTCCGAGGTTGCGCCGTTCTGTAATGGATTTTAAGAAAGCGGAAAGTTGGCTGATTTTATTGTATGATCGAAGGTAGTGGTTTCAGAGAGGTCGGACGGGCGGGGGGGGGGGCGATACAATTAAAAAATTCTCGGAGACTTTTCGAATTCCTGGTTTATGCTTGCAGATATTCAATGATCCGGACAAATGCAGACAAATTCAAATTTAAACAAGTAAACGATTCTAATTATCAAATTCCGGCAAACTTATCTGATTCTTTTATTCAAATGAAAAGCAACGTCGCACAACGAACGAAGCATCTCTGAGAAATCTCGGCGATTTATATCCTCACTGCTGGAAACAAGTTAAAACTAGCGACTCTACCATCTGCAGTCGACTTAAATAACTTGCGTTTTTCCCGGTATTAGCAAAAATTAACTCTAAACCCTATGTTCTTAGCGTGGGAAAGGTAAAGAAAAGGGAAGAACGAAAAGGTAGAGCAAGACAAAGAGAGAAAAAAAAAATAAAAGAAAAGGAGAAAAATAAATGTGGTGCGCGGCGCGAAAGCTTTGTCGCTTGCTCGACCACGGAGTGGGCGACTCAAAGTGGTGGCCGTGCCACGTAACCATCCGGAGGACGTATCCCGCAAGGAAGGAGCGTCAGCTGGCGAAAAAGAAAACGTTTAATGGCCGCGTCGTGGACAGCAAGCAGAGAGAGAACGTGCGCCCGCGCTCCGCCACTCTTTAATTACGTCGTGACTGTCATATGCTGCCAACATTATTACCGAGCAAAAGCAGAGAGAAGGGTTAAGCTTTGGTCTACGTGCGCGTGGCTTCATCCCCGTAGCCGGCCTCCAGAACGACCCAGCCCCCGATAAAACTTTCGAGAAATTACACGCTCGGTAACAAGCTCTTTCCATGCAAATAATCTTACCAGGGAAACGCCTACCGATACACCGCGATGCTAACCATCGACAAGACGAATGTTATCGCGTTCGTGATCCCTTTTCACGATGGCTTACCCTCAGACATGGACCGGATAAGTGACAAAACTGCTGCTATGATAACAAATAATATACCCGCGATTTCTTTTTCGTTCCTTTATCATCGAGATGTAATAGGTTTTTGAAGAGTCGGGTACTGCTTGAGGGATTATCGAGATTGGTTATAGGTAAGGGAAAGAAGATTGCAGAAGAACGATTGAAGATAGGTCGGAAGATCTTGAGAAGCGTTTGGGAGTTTGTATTATATATTATTTACGTTCATTTACGATAGAACCGAAGACGATGGAAGTGGACTTGATTGTAAGGTTGTCATAGTTATAATTCTAATATAGTAATGATATAAATTTGACAACAGTATGATTGTTATTCTATGAAGGATTCGATAGAAAAATGTGAGAAGTTGGCGCGATATATGAAAAAATATTCCAGTACCGATTTGTTACTTAATTTCAAAGAAAAAGACGGCAATTTACAAGGTTTCTCAATACTCGCATTCCCTGAATAGCAATGTGTTTCATGAAAACGCATTCCAGTCTTCGGATTTGTAAACTACGTACATACACGATACGTTTTTAGTTCCATCGATTTCCCAAATGGCTGCATGATATTTATTATTCGAACAGGCTCTATATTTAAGGAAAGCTCTGCATACGCAGTCGATACCCTCTGGTAGAACTGGATTTCACTCTAGCGATTTTCAGCGTGATTCACGTTTCGGCAAGTGAAACAGCGAAGAAACATACCAAACGCCGATTCGTTTGAGAATTACAGCAGTTTAGTAACACGGTAAATATACGACGTTGTGGAAACTATCGAAATCGAAGGGTCGCGTTTTAACAGCACGGTTTAGATTCACATTGTGGCTTTTCTAAGCGATTTGCGACACGTTGCCGCTTAATCTGCGGCCGTGTATCGGTCAATCATGAAATTATGCCCGTTGATCGTGTAACAAACCACGATGAACTCGATGTTAAAGGGTGTGCTGACACGTTCGGTCAACTGCTTCCGTGGGTGATAATTTCAAGCTGGGGATCGAATAAATCGTCGCGCGCTAAGAGAGAGTTTTTCAACATAACTGGACGGGAAGGGAGTGCAAGTGTGCTGGAAATGGCTGATTTGAAAGTATTATGAGCCGTTCCTCGCGAGCCCGCTGGCGAACACCGTGTACTCGTGGCAATTACGAGGCAAATAAAGGCGAACGAAATTGCAAAAATTATTCTAAACGCGATTTAAAGCGTCGTATTTCTTTCCCGGTGGCTATCCTTTTCTTTAGTCGTGTGAAATAAAAAGGTCTAAAATGGTTCGCAAGAACAATTCAACCCCTATGGAGGAGAAAATTATAGAGTTTATTAATCAAATACTTTCTGTACTTGAAGAATATTTCTAAAAATTCACAATCGTTATACAACATCGAAAACTTGAATGAGATATCATAGTGTGTTGAAAAAATCCAACAGTATGTGAACGAATATTTTTGCAACCAACACTACACACGTATGAGGTTCTAAAATCATCGAACTTTCCAAGATGCATTAACTTCGATTAACAACTTGTAATTACTTGCAAGCTTTTCATGCTCAAAGGAAAATAAACGTTCCTCGATATCTTGTGTAAAATAATAATAGATTATTCTTCGATGAACATTTTTTAGTTTAAGTATATTTACTACCAAAAAGCTACACCGTCTAATATTTCTAATGTAGGAAATCGCCAAAATTTGCCGTAACTTTCTCCCTCCACTTCCTTTTATCACTTTAGCGCGTATTTCATTCAGCAGATGGTTGTCTAATAACTATCAACTCTTCCTGAGCGTTATCTAGTGCCCTCGCGGGGCTGGGGAACGCATAAAAGCCGATTCTCGGCCTTTCAATGCGCGTCGCGGGGTTCCCCTGCCTTCAACGGACAATTGAATGCGTTGTAAATCTCGCAACGCCGATAAAAGTGGAACGCGCACGCCGCGAAAACGGATTAATGGACAGAAGTGACCCGTTTATCCGACTCTAGGGGGTTGGGAGCGGGGGAAGAAAGGGACGAAAAAAAATTTGATCGTTCGCTGCGCCATAAATTTCCAACACTGTCGGTGACTCAGCGACGTAATCAAGACTCGTGCGCCAGCCTAGCGTACGAGCAGAAGCAGGTAACGCGCGCAAGGGCTGCTACAAAACTCGTTCTCATAAAACTAGCCACCGCGAAATTAGACAATACACGTACAGGCAATCGCGGTACGTTTCTTGTCTGTATATTCCTTTGCTTTTTCCTTTCTTTCGCTATGTTTACTATTTTCTTGAATTTTGTACTTTTTTTTTAGTGGTCTGATAGATTATTTTATTTGTCAGGCTATTTTAGCTATTTTTATTCGACGTAATTCGCAATTAAAACGATATGTAGTTCTGAACGCTTAAAAATTAGTTGTTGGACAGTTTTTAATTGTCGAAATTAAAATATTAGCGATCTATATTTATCTCTGTTCATATACTGAGTGGATATATAATTTTTTTCAGGAAAATTGCATGCCTGTTCGTTAGTATATTTTAAACTACATTCTTTAACTATATACTTTTAAAAATGTAGCCAAATATTATTTCCCATTTTAGTTGCAACAAAATACGAGCAGCCTACAAAAAATATTGGAGAAACAAAACTCTTCACGAAGCTATAATATTTTAATTATACCAAATATGTACATATATTATGTTTAAAAATCCCTTTATTTTCTCAGCTTCCTCTACGACTCTGACTCACAGTGACGTAAGTACCGTGTACACCACTCGCATATCAGCATGAACACGACAACATGGAACTTCTTAGTCGTGAAAGGGTTAAGACAGCGGGTAGCAAAGGTCCGCGAGTTTGTGGCAGTTACAGAAATTAATTTGGACCCGGTTAGCAGCACACGACCGGAAATTTTGCACCATTACCTTCAGCAGGGCGGCTGGTATTCAGATTTCACCGCGGAAACCCCGAGTACACGCGCGAGCACCGTTGAAACACGCTCAATATGACGCCGTGGATACGCAACGCATCTGTCGACGCTGACAGGTTTCTTGGCTCTGACATTTTGCCGGAACTGATGGGAGAACCAACCATGCGACACGCTTTAAAGTAATACTGCACGGTGGAAACTGCCAAACAAGTCGTCGAATACCGCTCCAAAGTTGAAGCTCGTACGCCAACCCAAAATGTGGGAATCAGGAGGCTCCATATATGTTCGAGATTGATCTTCTGATTTCCAATGCGTGATATGTCTTTTATGTTTTTCACTCTGTTGTAGAAATTTATAGGCGTTTACCAAAATATTAGGTTGCTTGGAAAATTCGTAGGGAAAGTTAAGAAAAATTTAACTATAATTAAAAACTATTTTCTTTCTGTTTATCAATTCTACGAATTAAAAGGTAGAGACAAGCGATAATGTTACAAACATCATCGTTTTTAAAATTTACCTTCGAATTTACCATCATTTATATCATCCTGCTGCGACGACTGATCCTCTGAACCAACTCATTTCTTGGACACTGAATACTAAATTGTTTAGTTTATATAGCAAAATTAAGAAATTAATAAAAAGTGGAGTTGATTAATTTAAATTTTACGAATATTTCCTATTCGACACCTTCTAAATTTAAATCAGATAACATAGTAGTCCAGCCTACCAACACGCTTGTATGGGTGTTTTCAGAGCAATCAAAATTCGCGAATTCGTGACACGAGATGCGCGCGACTTCGCTCAATCGGGATCCAGTTAACCAGTAAGCTTGTTAGTCTAAGCGTTCAACCACCGTGAACGATTCCTCGGTGTCTGCGCGCACGTACTATGCCTCTATGCTCTTCCGAGTCTAACAACTGTGCGCTATCCACTTTTAGCGGGTCAGTACGCGTCGAATAACGCGTGATCTATCGATCTTTGCCGTTGGTATCGCGCAGCTGTGGCCGCCCGATACGACGATCGATCGAATTCGGCTGAACTTCCGGCGATCACGTCCTCTCTTTCGTTCGGCAGTTCATTTAAATCCCGCAGAACGAATCGAACACTGATGAATATTCAGGGAAACAAAGGGAACCAAGCAATCCGGATTTCCTACCCGGTATATCGCGCTTCTCTCCTTGCTATCGTTGTGAGAAGTAATTTATTCTAATTGGCGTGGAGGCAGACAGTCAGCTAGAATTTCTGAGGCTCTATCGATGAGCATCCTGACTTTGTTTTCTTTGCCCTGTCCAGAAGTAAAAATGGTATTTTTTTTTACAAAGTTTTTACATCTTACAGCTTTCGGTCTTCTGCAAGAGTATAATGACATTAGAGGGTTGTAATTTATTATGTCTACAACCGTAGAGTTTCTAAGAAGTCCAGTACCCTAATTACTCTTTATAACTCGTTAACGGTGTCGCGACTGTTGCATAGATTTCCTCGTAACGATCCTCAGGTGCACGAAATATTTCACGTTACCCGAACGTGTTGAACATAAATTTTTCCAATCCACGGCTTTCGAAGTTTATTAACCTCCGACATGTGCCGCGATTACGCTGTAATTTCCTCCGTTATCAGCTTTTCTACTCCGGACTTGAGCTTGTTAATTACGGCAATCGATTGATTACCACAGCTTTTATCGTTAATTTATATGCAATGTATGCACATGATTTAACGTAGATTAAGTATCGAGAACGTGTAAAAACTATTTCATTCGTTTGTCCAATACTATTCTAAATCGAGGCTATTTTTAACTCGTTCCAAATTCGTGATCTATTTTCCTGCTGGAAAGTATATACTATATTAAAGGTACATGAAATATTTGTACATAATTATTGATTAAACTTTTCATATCATAAGGTCTCGTTTAATAATTACAATTATCTACTACGATATATTCGACCGTGTTTATTATTATTCGCTAATCTCGGCTATAAAATTCATCTTTTTATATAATCCAAAATATTGCGACAGAGCACGAAGCTTGTACTTTCGTAATTTCCTTACTCTCGGCCGTCTAACCGTTGCCCAAGGTAGTTTATTAGGTAGTTTATTATTCGAGGTTGTTGGTTAAGTACTTTAATATAGTTTCAAACAAATTGTGCACTTTGAGAATTTAGAACGGAAAAATTGTTACCATAAATATACGATGTATAGATAGCGTAAATAGGTCTATGCTAGAATTATATTTAATAACAAAAAAGCACCACTGATTTTATCCCACCAAGAATCTACGCTGCATTTACGCAACATTTCATAAGTAATTTTTCTCATTAATCTACGTTACCAAACTCTACTTTTTAATGTTCCTGGTTTAATATTCCTTTTTCCAAATCATAGACATCTTTCTCGTATCCCTGACTTGTATTTTACTTTACTGAACTTATTATATTTCGGCAAAATAATATTTAAATTTTTCCAAAATGTCTACATTGATTTTCAATGGATCAATCAAATTCTCCCAAATCACAAATGTTCAATTTCACAAGAAAATTTCGCCGTACCTGTAAACCCTTCTTTTTCGACGATTCGAAGTTGATTCGAACACGTTCGCCCAACAAGGGGCTTCGATTTTAGTGGGTCCTCGATAGCGATTTCCCAGCGTAGAACGAATCACAGGTACACGCGGATGATGGAACATGGAAATGGTCGCTGGTCGGTCGCAGTGGCGTTCTGCTTTTGAAGGGGGCCAATTGTTGTGCGAGCGGGCACACGGTCGCGAATTATGTCGTCGAATTTTGATGAAGAAATTATTGCCCCGGTCGCGAGGGCGGTTTCCATCAGGCGCACGGATCTCCGTCGATTTTTTGCCACGGAATTGTTCGTGGCGAATATATTTGCCGATCCTATGCAATCCGATGCGCGTCTATTTCATCTTTTTTTTTTTTTTTTGCAAAATGTAAATACGTACGACGTTATCCACGTTAAATTACGACACCGTTCTCAGCGATGCATTAATTCTCCGATTCTCATAGATATTTACAGGCGAGATCTTTTATTATTTCATAATCTAAGCAAATGTATATAGTAGTGGATTCTAAAATATTTTAACGATTACATTCTTCAAGATATCTGATTTTATTTTCTTATTCCTCAACGATAATCGCAATCGTGAATATGTATTCTCCGAAAGGATGGACATCTAGTTGACAGTAATCGTAATTAAAGGAAAAGTGCAATTATTTAGAAAATGTATCTCAAAAGATTCGTTCACTTCTTTTTATTATCGATTTAAATTTTCCCACTATTGGCTGAAATAATGAGAATATTTATAGTTTCAGAATAAAGATTGTACAGTATCGAAATGAAGTCTCGGAATCTTTAACAACAGAGATACAGAATTAATGTAATAATCTGAGCCACGAAAATCCAACGAAAAGAAGGTCGATTTCACGTTTCGAAGGCCACCATCCGTATTTTAATCGTATTACCTGCGATTAAAAATTAACCGATTTTTAATTAAACACGCTAATTATCAACAAGCACGATAATTATAACGATCTCGTGTGTGATCGTTGGTATGTTCTGACGTGTTTGGTTTCACAAGCTCGCTATCGCGATGTAATACGCGATTCTCCGGAGATTAAGCCATCAACAACCGCTCAGAGACTGGTACACTGGTAAAAAGTGATTTATCAGTGTTGAATTTTATTTCGACCAGGACGGTTCGCGGTTTGGATATTTGGAAATTATTACGTTCGATTATTAAACGTTCGACACGAAATTTAGTTGGATCGAAACCGCGACGAACAAGGTTTAGTAGTTTTATTTATAGGCGATTTGAATAAAATATAATCGACCGTGTTTTGCAGATAAAACTTTATTGGCTAGTATTATATATTGAATAGATAGATAGAATAGTTGGTATAAGATTGTGGTTTAAGAATATGATTTAGTAGTAACACAATAAAAAAGATTATAAGTATGAGTAAATTATTTGAATGGCAAATGGAACACGAATGAAGATGAAAATTAAAATGAAATGTTTCTCGTTCAGTGTTAACAACCCTTTATCACCCTATGTTATTCTTATTTTTCTTATTCTTTCATTCAAACCGCATTTTCAAATAAAGTAGTAAAAAAGTTTAGTAGTACAGTTTCGATATAAATATTTAGATAAAAAATTTCAAAATATACGTAGACTGTAATATTTGCGTAAAAAAATAATTACGGAAAAATAACCATAGCGAACATAAATAAAATTGCAACGATAACGCAAAAAAAATAGAGCAAAAATATGAATAAATTCTACGCGATATTTTTATGTATGTACGTTGCTCGTCGATTCTATCAAATTACGTAACAAAATTCCATCACGTCGTAAAATGTGTATATCAAACACTTAATTCACGATTGAAATAAATTTCACATGCCATCTAAAACCATCCATTCGTTCCCACTAAATCTCTTTTACTGCTTTCGAGTCTCGAAGTACAGAAGCAGCGATCATCGTACAGAAACGGTCTGTTTTCAATGGAAGACCGCTCGCCGTTCGATTTCGAATGTCGTGAATCGTTTTAGAGCGTGCGATCGTACGAGCAGTAGTAAAATTAAAGAGAGGCGTAAAAAAGATTCCGCGGCGAGTGAATGAACGTGTCCCTTTTTACGGCACCTCATAAAGGGAGGCATCGCCTGCTTCGATGGGGGCGGAAACAACGACATCCAACTGGAAAGTACGCGAAACGTACAGCTGGCGCTCATCAAATATAATTATTTCCCCTCAATGCGCGCGTCCCATCTCTAATTGGCTTGTATCGCGTGTGTAAAAATATAAAAAATTCAAAACAACAACAACAACAAAAAACAAAAAATACACGTTGCAAACAATTTTCTGCATCGCTGAAGGTTCCACGACGATTCCGCGAGATTCGATTGTTCGGTTATTTCATTCGAGTTGGTTCGCTCTTTCATTTCTTTTTTTGTCTCTTTCTTTCTCTCTATCTCTAGTTGTCTCCTTTTTTTAAACTCTTCCTACTTTTTTTACATTGGTGATTGTCAGACACGATGAGCGTATTCTAACTGCGTGCTCGCGTTTAAACTGACCGCCTGTGTCTGCGAACCAACTGTCCGTGAAACGTTCCCTGTTCGCCGTTTACTCGTCCCCTTCGGGAGCAATGATTGGCCGAATGTTATTACGAATGAATAGGAAATTCGATATTTTATTTAAAACAGTTCTCGATTGCATCCGCAGCTTTACAATGGCTTTTAGTTCTGGATTTTTACACGAGTACATACACCGTTGCAATTTTGAGTGAAGATGTTCAGAGGATTGTAGTAAATTTAAGAAAGTAATATCCGTGAATAATATTGTATTATGGCTCTAGGCACATTATGCGTATTACCTTGTTCCAATTACTCAATTGTATTCAAAACTTAGATGATCTAGCAGCAAGAAAAATATTGGACTTGTAACACTGGAATTATACTTCATAAAGTACGAAATAATTATTAGAAAGAAGAATAAGTACCCTTTCTATTAGCCTGTAAATGTATCCTCATTAATTCAGACATTGGAGTCCTACTGCACAGTACTAAAATTCTCAAAGTACTTGGCCAAAGAATCTGACCAGGATTTAGATTCCAATTCATTCACACTATTTCAAACCACCTAGCAACCACCTCCACCTAACTTCCTACTCTTCGACCTCCAAATGCTTCGCAAGACCCTCCACCCTTCTGTTCTATTTTTCACGTCCAGAGCCGTGTTTTACGCCGGAGCTCCATTTCTCTGTCTGAATTCCGCGACCGGTGTTAAGTTTCGCGGTCGTTCTTTGTTTCGAACGGAGGCAAACTCTCGCCGCGACGTTCCCACGAACGAGAAGCCCTCTCCCTTTCGTTCTGCCGCGTTTTTTCGCTGCGTTCTTGCGGCCGACAGATTGTAAAATTCCCTGCAATCGAGCGGTCCACACCGAATTAAAACGAATGACCGCGCCATGGCCCGCGATTTCGCCGCATCGTTTTTCCTTCTTTCCAACCTCTATGCTTGTTTACGATTATTGCCGTGACCTATCCGCCGTTTCGACACGCTGCTACTTCTAGCGGTTTTTACGCTAACGGGACCAAACTGAGCCGATGGATCCTTCAAGAGACGACGTGGCTTTGATACGAATTGAAATTGTTCCGTTCGATGATCGTTCATGGTAGATCTTGCGAGAACCCGTTCTTTTCATTTTTCTGCTTCTTGTGTTGGTCTGTTCTTTTTTTTTTTTTTTTCAAACAGTTCATTGAGATACGATTGTGTTTGATCATTGCGTTTAAAATAAGAATTTTATTACGGAAAAGCGTCGAGATTTAATGACTGGTGATGTATGAATGGCAAAATGAGTTGAAGAAAATGAAAATAAGTAGAATGATTGAGTCGAAGAACGCAGAATGTACTCGGATACTTTTCTCTGATGTCATTTCCTCTTAGTTTTATTCCTTCGAATATTCCTCGAATCCTGATCAATCAACTGATTCAAATAATATACATTTCTAATAATATAATATAAATATAAATAAAAAAACTGACACTAATAATATCATTGTATATTTTCAGAGATTGCAAATAGCGGATATTCGACAAAAGAGAAAGACAATTCATTCTCCTTGAGCTTCTCTAACTCGTCAAGATATTTCTGAACCGTTTCGAAGATTGATTAATTGCCTCGTTCAGCGCTAAGCACTCGATGCCCATTAACGTCAATTCAACAATTTAACAGATTAATCACCGCGAAACCACGGTGCTAAATTATTTCTACGCTGTACGAGTTGCTTCAATAATCCACCCAGCATTCCAAACTTCGATTTGTTCGTCAAATTCACCCTCAACGATCGTTGGACGCGAGGCACGTTAAATGCGGCAAAGCACACCGAAAGCAGCCATCGAGACGATAGAAAATGCGGAGGAATGCGTGTTCGCTTTAAGAGCTTCCTTATCGGCCATGAAAACATCCCTATGAGCTTTTTCCACGGAGGGTTAAATGCCGAAGAGACGGAGAAATTAATTAAATTCTCGCCAATCGTCCACGAGAATAGTTTTCCATTTTCTCTGTGAATGAAACACGCGAGAATGCGTTCTCTTCATAATGCCCCGTTGATAAAATATCGTTCGGTAATCGATGAAATTTTTTTATCGAAAACACGAAAGGAAAAATGCTGATAAACGGAAGAAAACAAAACAACAAAATAATGGACGTAAAAAATAGAAAAGAAAAAGGAAGACGAGCGAGATCGTGGTACAGAATAGACGAACCAGGCGGTGCCTGCATTTCGGATGCCGACCCGTTTATTTTTCCACGATTTATTCACAGCCCTATGTTTACACGTCCGTCAAACCGGACGTTTTGTTTGATTAAAAGCTGTGATCGTTAGTGACTGCCGCTACTGCGCGTGCATCGTCGCTTGACTGACCACGTCGAAAGGATTTCGTGCGAAAAAAAATATTCAATTACCGTGAACAATTTCGCACCGCCCTTCATAACACCCAACGATCATGAATGATCTTCAAAATGGTCTATATAGAATTTGATTTTCATTCTGAATACAATTTGTGTCACGGACGAATGTAGGGTATTAATTTAAGTATGTATCAAATATCTGTCAAAATGGGATTTCCAATAAACGTCAGACGTCTGCATCTACTTGTTGTTAGACGCTTTTCACAGCGTTCGCAGTGTTCACACTTAAAGATTTCCGATCAATGTTAGATATTTTATTGAAATATATTGTAAGAATATGCTTCTAAACGATTTTCAGCTGTCACTGGAATGATTTATTTTGAAAAAAAAATATAGCAATCTAACAAGAAATTTTGATGAAAATCTACTGCACGGTAGTTGTAGAAAACATATTTGAAAACTACCTGGGTCCAAAAAATTTCAATTCTATAATCGAAATGTCATATTGCGTTTCATTTATACAATCGCAGTGATCTACAGTCCATGCGACGGAATGGAGAAAAGTAAAAAAGTTTCAACAAGGCTGGCAGTAAAAAGAGGTAAATATCTAAGGGAGGATATACGCGAATGTAAACGAGGAAAGTTTCGTTAAAACACGGAAACGTCTCAGACACGATCATTTGAATCCTAATTTTTACATATAATGGAGGGTTGGTTGCTATGTGTAACTTCAAACGATCCGGACGAGAGTTTAATTTGATCGTCGGTCGGAAGAAAAGGGAAGAAGAGGGAAGTTTGAAAAAGGTAGGAAAAGAAAAAAGTTTCGCGTCGTGTAAGCGGAAAGGCAATTTTAGAAGATAACTTTCGGGATCACGGCGACGAACAGTCGCGAGGAATGTGTGTGCGCGCCTGTGAGTGGGAAAAAATTATGGAGATGCCACGCCAGTGGACCGAGCTTGTGTGCAGATCGCAAAGAAAATACACTTGAGAATAACCAGACAGAGAAGAAACTGAGAAGCATGATTACGTTAAAATCTTTCCTTAAACAACCGCGAAACTGCTGAAGTTACGATAGCTTTGAGACAACGCAACACAACGAGAGCCAACAAAGATCGTTGGACGATCCAGTCAATGGTATCTCAGCGAAAGCTTTCAGAACTTTTTAGAGCACGAAAGCTCGCCAGTGTATGCTAACTAAGAAGACAAGCTATTACGGAGAAAACTTTCGCATTTAATCTGGAAAACTTATTAAAAGAATTTGTTCAACATTTATAAGGTTGCTCGAAAGAGCCCGAACATTTATTTAGGATACGATTACATTAATATTTGTGTAGCATGAAATTCCGGACATCATTTTGTTGACATGTTTGATTACAATAGTATTAATTAACTGAATGTTACATATCCTGACAGGATGTAGGTAATTCAATTGCAGTATTACAAACATATAAATAGATATCAATGATGATTTTATTCAACATTATTATTACAGTTATATGTCATTGGATGATATTATGTGACATATGTTTGTATTAAATTTATATTAAGCATATTTGTTAATATTGCAAATATTTTGGAATTCTGGTCAACTCTAAATCTGGCGATTCGTCAATTAGAGAGAGATTCATCATATTTAAGCCCGATTAATATTCATTAAAATTCATGAAAATTCAGCTAAGACTTAACGTTAATCCACATCAAACTTTGAAGTTACCGAACTCGCGCAAATTCCAAATACCTACGTCAAACATACACGATTCTGGAATCTTTCCAATGCACGCGATTCTGGGATCTGTCAAACACACGCGAATTAGCATTCTAAACGAGCGTTATTTCGGAAGCTTTCCAGGCCACTGGCCTCCAAATTTATTATTACAACTCAAATGCATACGTGCACTTCAAACATTTAAATCTCCCAATATAACTGCACAAAACATATTTCCAAACGAAAAATCTCCACGAATTTCTCAAAGAAAATATAGTATTTCAATTCCTTTTTCTCATAACAGCTCAGTTAAATGATTATATTTTGTATTTTATACATTTAGCACAATCATAACGTAGTAAACTCGTCACATGACCATAAAAAATAGAATTGGGATTCAAATAGTCCGTGAACGAAACGAATCATCCCTATGGCTGGCCACCATTATTACAAGTAAAATATCAAAGAGTGTGTAATGTTATTGATTAATTTAATTTCCGCCATTTGAGCGTGTTACATTCCACCGCGAAAAAAATTGCTCCGCTGCCCGCGATACTATTACACAGTCTGTAATCGGCTGGCACGCCAAGTTAATAATCCACGTTACGCGGTCGCTTTGATACTTTAAACAGTTTAAACACAAACGAACGTTTCTGGAATTCTCGTCACCGGATGGATGGTTCTACCGTCCGTTAATTCCAGAAATTGTTTTAGCAAGTTTCAACTAATTGCATGCATCCACTATACGATTTACGTTTTGTGTTTTCGATTTGAACTTCTTGCCTAGGATCTAGATCTCTGATTAGAAGGTAGAGCCTTTTAATTTCATATTTGAAGCAGACTATTACTCTTTTGAATATAATAATTTCTTCACTTAGGAATTTTCTTTTTCATTTTCGTTAAAAATAAATTATCATATGTATTATATACGTTCGTATTTATAAGAACTGTTTAAATTCTAATTAATTTGCTCTTATTAGTTCTTCATTTTATGACTATATATGAAATTTGCTGATTAAGGAACAATCCGGTTAACAAATTCACCTAGTTTTGCATTACTTTCCACTTTCAAATAAATTTACCTTAACGAAATGTCGACTGCCTGATTAATATGCCTAAATTTTGGTTTTAAATATTGCTCTATGGCGTAAATTCTTTAAATGATTCTTTCACGTGCGTCATAACGAAGGACAAAGTTATATCTAGATACGTACATATATAAACCATTACCTTTTGACGGTCAACATATTTTCATTTACGGTGAATGGGCCTCATTCTTCTTACCATTCTTTTTTTCAGTTTTAATTGGAAAACGTAGTTTCGGGTGCAACGCGCTAACAGTGTGATACATAACGTTGATTACCAATATTGTTGGACCCCTCGAAATACAGCGTTTGCAACGTTACGCCTCTACATCTTTCTTTTTTCACTCTAAACGCGAACACGGCGTGCCATCGACTGAAATGAATTTTCGCAGATGTCCCGTTCATCGTCGGCGGCGTTGACGATCGATTAAGTGGCATTAATTTATTTACATGGGAAGGGTAGCCAGAGAGCGTCAGAAGGACGTTTAGCAATCGATATACGCAATTGTACGAACTTGATTTTCCATAGGTTCATCGTTTCTAGATAATTTTATCTCTGTCCTTCTGTCTTTATTTCAATTTTGAATTTATTTCACTGAAAGCAAAGGGTTACTTGTAAACCGATTTTTCATAATCGTTCGAAGTTATGAATGACATATCACTGAAGTTCTCTAAATTTTTTCAAATTAATCTTCACCGAATTCACCGAAAATACAGAGAATAATCCTTTTCCTGCGTTAAATTGAATTGTAATCATACAGTTTCGTTTTGATTTCCGCTATTTAATTCCAGTTGTTCATGGAATTTCATATACACGCATTGATGTTCAAGACTGAACACAGATATGAAAAAAGCTAATAAATTGATTAACTTCAGTTCCAATTAGCTATGTATGTATCAATTTGCTACGACACTTGTGTTTCATATAGATATTTTGAAACACTATCTTTTGTATTATTTGTATCTATATCTAAAAATATCATTAATTTTTTTATTGACGAAGCATCTAAACGAAGCAAAGCGGTGCCGCAGGTAAAATGCTCGAATCCAAACTGAGAGAAATATCGTCGAGTCTCCTCAGGGCAGGGCAAACACGAAAGCGTCGTGTAACAAACCCAATGGCACCGCAAACGTTAGTTTACTGCTTGGTTTCCACTCGAGTGGACGACACGCCACGGACAAACCGTAATCCGAATGTAACTCGACAAACATCGCGGTTCGAGATGCCATCCCCTTGGAACATTGTTCGAAGTGGCATTTCCGCCATAAAGCAAAGTCTCGCCAATCTGAATCATCAGTTTGGATAAACGAGAAGAGGAATGAGATAGATAAAGGGACGTCGAAAAATGAAGATTCTCGTTTTTCTCCTCTGTCAAAGGATATCTACATATACAGGGTGTCCTGCAATGTGTGGCTTCTACTTCAGAAATTACATAATTAGACATCTGAACACACAGTGGAAAAGATTCATACATACATATACACGTTCTATTTGTTGTTTTCGTTCGTGAAATACGAGTCTTCTGTTTCGTCATTTGTTATCTGATTGTATTTACAGATGATGTTCAAAATAATTGCATACTTTGTATTTAAAGATAAGATCGTAGACGTCTTATCATTGGTCCGGACTTTTGTAATGCATTCTAGTGTTTTTCGAAATTTGTAAGTAATTTTTAAATAAAATCTTTCCAAATAAATGAATTAACCGTAGTGGATTCTTTTCGGCTATACGATTGCTGAAATGGGTCCTACATACAATAAGACACCCTGTATAGCTCGGTATACCTACATAGATCCAAATTGAAGGCCGTAGAGGACCACCTATAAAGTTTCGAGCGCGTCACGAGCCGTAACGTTCCGACGCAATAAACGAAGGAATTTCGGTGGTCGTCAACGATGGCGGCTCTCTTTGAAATTCTCATTCGATTCGGAAGCGTATATTGAAGGACTATTTAATGAACTTTCGCGTTCTACCTTTTTCCTCTTCAACCGAAGGGAAACTATGACGCTAAGTCACGGAGCACGTGCTTCAGACCGCGAAACAAAGGCGAAACCGGAGTTAAAGGAACTCGTTGACCGCCGGTGAACCGAACGTAGGAACGTGACACGCCGGAAGGGAGAAAGCGGAACAGGCCGCCACGGGGGGTCACGCTGGACCCTGACTCGCGTCGCGCGTGATCCATCGGCGTCGCCGCGATCGTTACGCGTTTAATTAAACGACCGCGACCAGGCTTTGTATGCACGCATTATGCATAAAATTCGCGGGAATCTCATGGCTGAAGGATTAAAAGTGTGCGCATTTGGTTGAAACTTGCGAATGAAGAATTGGAAATTAAAGGGGAATACGATAAACATAAGTACTAGTTGAACGATAAAGGGCAGAGTGAACAGCAGTGTTATAAAGCGTGGTCTAGAATCTTTCCTTGATTTGATTTTACAGATTTTCTAATATGAATAATAATATTTCTCACTTTGTATCTTCTCTTAGCTCGCTTTAAAATTCAGAATCTGAGTACATAAAGCCATACGTATTTTACAGAAATTAATCTGGCTAGAAAATATATTGTGTCACCATTGCATCTATTATAGAATATATACGCTGATTAATTAGATCCAAGTATATTCAATTTTATATTATTTAATACTTCGAAATGACTATAAAAACGAAATACATAGAAACTGATAAAATAATACTTCATTGGAAAATAGGGATGCGTGTAAATACTTTCTGTAGTCACTGTAGATCAGAGCTCCAGTTCATCATTTTCAATCAATTTTTTAGCTAAGAAGAGTCATAAATGAGGATCGTTGCGTTCATTATCTAATTAGTCCAAAGTGAAAGCGCCAGGAATATCACAAAACCTCTCAGAGCGACGTATTACTCGTGCATTAATCCTAAATTTCCAGCCTCGTCGTTCTCCTGTACGATAATCAAATCTCCCTCTGACATTTAACAATCCTACAAAATCGTTTAACCTTTGAACCTTTAGACCACGTCCTAAAAAGCAACAAATTACGTCGAAACGATTCCACCACTGAAAACGTTCTCGTTCTGTAGCGGCGACATTGGAAGGTAATTCAACGTTGTATCCACGTCTCTGGGGATTGTCGTCGGTTAACCAACATTGTCATCGGCAACGGAGTGAAGATGGACGAGCATTTTTGCAGGAGAACGACGTGATTATCATCCTTGGAAGGAAGACTTAGGAGAGAGGGAGGAGGTCGGTCACGGAACGAGAGACACGAAATTAATTTTTACTATTACCGTCGGGCTAATATATTCGCATAAGTTAGCGACGTCGCGAAACGACTTCACGGAGGACTGCAATCACAATAAACGCG
This sequence comes from Bombus pyrosoma, assembly GCF_014825855.1. Taxonomy (NCBI): domain Eukaryota; kingdom Metazoa; phylum Arthropoda; class Insecta; order Hymenoptera; family Apidae; genus Bombus; species Bombus pyrosoma. Next base: position 13,997,680 of record NC_057775.1, on the reverse strand, counting down.
GTGAACGAACGCGGTTACCGGTGGTCGTATTGTTTAAGAGTGGCCCGTTTCTACTCTGGAAAATCGTAACCGAAAGGGAGCATATATCGCGTGCTGCATCAGCTCGGTAAATATTAGCTCGTCCTGGATATTACAATTCTGAAACTGGTTCAACGGGAACGTCGTCGTTCCTCTTTTATCCATGGAAAACGAACGGACCGACGATTACGGAAGTTTGCAGTATCTATCCTTCCTGTACTCTCTAGAATATTTATCAAAATTCCCCCTATTTGCTCCCTTTCTGCATTTTTCTTTTTGTTTGTTTCCCTTGATTTAAGAATTTGCGTAATAATTAAAAAGGATTTTCTAATTCAGAATTTTTAATACGATTTTATGGCACGACCTGTAGATGTGAATTTAGAACTCTGAAGTTTCATAAAGTTAATTCCGTGGACTAAATTAACAGTGTTTCCCATAGAAGCAATCTTGGATAGAGCTCGATGTGCATTATGTATGTAGGCTCTTTCATTTCGTACAGTTTAGTGAACTGATTTCCATTCTTAATGAATATCCCTTTGAAATTATTCTGTGTCTGAATTGGTCACGATTGCGGCGCGTCTAGTTGTTTGCTTTGGCAATCAGCTGACCTCATTAGGTGTTTTTATTGTAGTAATTTTCGTCTCTAGTAACGAGACTATAAATAAAATATAATTACTTGAACAATAAAAATCAGTAACATCAAAATTTCTGTAGAAGAATTCTGTAAATTCTTGGAAACAATTCTAATCGATCCAAAAAGAAGAATTTTGAAAGAACTCACAGTACGTTTAGAAAAGAAAATTTAAAGAAAAATATTAAATTTTAGTAAGTTAGAAATACCATGAGATAAAGATAGACAGAAAAATGTAAAAAGTCTCAGCTACTTTCAGCCTTAAAATTTCCAAAAATCTACTAAGAACATCCGCTATAGGTTCACTAAAGGTCTCTACCTCAGAAACGGATCGAATGAAGCCGTAGCTTCCAGGTAATCTCTAGTCCGCAAAATTCTCGGCTATAAATTCACCAGCGAACCCGATACCCTGGTATTTATAAAGCGAACGCGTCTTGCTAGGTTAGAGTTTCAAAGCTCCTGCTGTTAAAGTGAAAGGAGTATCCTTGTACTTGGGGAATACTTCTCAACCTTGCAGCAATGTTCCTACTAAAATCACCGCCTTTGCTTCACGCTCCTGGAGAAACGAGAAGAAAATCGGGTACGAAGTAACAAGGATGTTGTTAGGTATACTCGATACATAGTTTATGGCATCGTGGTGGTAAACCAGTGAATATAGCTATTTCTAATTGAGAAAGTCTACTGAAGATAGTCGCAAGATACGGACAGCAAATTTTTAAATGCTTTTTGTGCGCAAAGTGTGCGAGTTTGTAGCTTCATATATCTGAGAATGTTCCCTGAGAAACAGGCATCGTCTTTAAATGAATATTTGAATTCATACAAATACGAAATAGTAATCAATACTATGCATATATAAATATTTATATTGTTGTCCCAAAAATGTCTTTCGCTATCTGTACGCAGCTGCTTTATCTGGCTATGTTGATACAAACATGAAACCTAATCTGTCAAATGTTGTGGTCTTTATCTTCGATCGTCTTCTAGCTGTCGTAGGACACGTTTCGTTTGCATTAAAACAAAAAATATCGTCCATCTATTATTTCCTTCTAAAATGAAAGAAACTTTTAGGACAACCTAATATAAAATATATAAAATATAAAAAATAATATAAAATATATAAATCTTAATGCTATACAAAAATCAAGTTTCAAAAGTTTAGAAGGTAAACTTCAGAAATTTAATATTTAACCACCTACCAAAAATAGCTTCCAACTTCAACGATCGCTATAAGAATATACCTCAAATATTCTTAATCAACACCACAGAGCCTAATACTGCTTTGTATTCACCATTTACTTTCAGACCTTCATCAACCTGAACACACAATGCCTCCCCTCAGCAAGTCCACGCCTCATCCATTACATTCAATCAACCTTTATCTTCCCTCTACCATTACATTAACATCGAATCAATTGCAAAAAAGGAACGCAACAACACATTTCCATCCAACTTTCATCAATAGTCTACGAACCAAGGACCACAGTAACATTCGACCAACTTGGAATGGATGAGCATAAAAGAATCAATCGGAAAAAAGTACATGGGGAACTTACAGCCCAGCAATCAAGAAGACCTTCGACACAGGCAAGTTTGCCTCTGGGTCATGAATAGCGAAATAACTGGAGCAATAACGCGATAATCCCGCGGTCGAAGGAAGCGAATTAAACGATCCGCTCGCGGTTGAAGGCATGAAACCGCGTTGTGCGGAGACGGAAATTGGGTCGGAGTCTCCCGGGAATTTCAGATCTTATTACGGAATTGGAGCGGCCTCCAACCGGCTATACCCGAGCCGGTTTTCGAGATTTCCTTGGGCAAATAAAACCGTACCGAATGCATCGGCGTAACACATCGTGGCTAGTTTATTACGTTGCCATGCACGCTGTCACATTTAGATGGCTGAAGATAATTAAACGCGCCATTCGTGGATCGAATGTGCGATTTAAATTTGCTCCAAGCGACAGATCCTCCCGTTGTATAATCCTCTTAGGACTTTAACTTTTAGACTTTTTATGGTTGCAGCGGATCGTGGATGTATATATGTTGCGAAGTCTTGGAAGAAATTCGGGTGAACGTAAGACGATCGTTTATATGTTCAGTGATTTTAGTTGAGGTTTCCTGTTTCAGGAAAAATTGTAATTACGATCAACTGTATGAATTATTCAATAGTATATGATATAGTAGTAACGTATAACTATCCTTTATGTATAAAATATGTATGTACTTTGTGCTCTAAATGAAGCTCATTTAGCGGATATTATGTTATACAAGGCGCTTAGCATAAGAAAATGTCTATTCACTGCAAAATATTTAATTTCGTCACATAAAATATGCAACCTTAATTCTTCTTTATATTCACTCATTATACCGAGCGAACGCTAACAACTTTGTATTCAAAAGCAACTTCCAGAAGCTCTGTCAGTAACCCTGCCGAAAAGTTTCAAGGTGCACCGTAACATGAAACGTTTGGAAATCGGGAGACTCAAGCTTAGTACGTCCTTTTTTTTACTATAGTCGGAGGTAGGTATAAATTGCAAATCATGATAGAAACTCGATCTGACATAATATTTTAGACAGACCCCTGCTCCAAAAAAATTTGGCAGCTCGTGGGATATCCGTAGGAGTAATCCGGATTAAATAAAGTGATTTTATTGAAACGTTACAAAAAAAGTGTATATATGGCATAAAGAAGTGATACGCAGGCACACACGGTGCGCTACAATATTGACTTTTACGAGAACGCACTTTTATACCGCGTGTTATCCTTCGTATATCCAAAGAAGTTTCACCGGAAGCATAAAAACCGATAGGCGTTGCACCATGTCGCGAATATGCCATCTTTCCCTTCCTCTTCCTCGCGATCAAATCATTATTTACACTTGTGACCCTCAGCTGCCACTCGTTCGCCAAGAATATCATTTGAAAATCGAAATTTCAAGAGAAGGGAAAAGGTGTTGGAGATATGCTTCGTATATAAATGTGCGCGTGAATGAACCTTTTGAATCTTAAAAATGGCAAATATTTTGCAATGTCATGGAAAAGATTTATAATTAAAACTGTACTTCAGGAGTTTATTTACCGATAAAATACATGTATATATGTGGAATTTATATGTATAAGTAATTTACTTTCAAAGGTACAAGTTATTTAAATAATTTTAAAACCCATTAATCTTTAGTTTAATTCTTTTAGTTCCGAACAACGATATATCCTTGTTAGCAACACTTGCGAAAAGTGCCAATAACGATACATCATTACGTATGCGATGGCGTCTTACCATTTGCATCACGAGAGAATTTCATCTCAAAATAAATTTATGAAACGTTATAAATGGTTGAATTTCTCTGTAGAAGCCCTATGTGAGATGTTCCACAAATTTGAATAATATTTTTCTCAAACCTGACCAAATTACATCAAACTGGTTCGGTATTCTTCGCTTAGGTACAATTCTTTCATTCTGCACTAAGAGGGTTAATTCTAAATGCCATTTCAATCTCAAAAAGTATGAAAAGTGTAGACACTAACTTCTGAGATATGTAAATCTTTCTCATAAATTTTTGTTGATAATCATTTCAATATCATATTCTTCGAATCTGGAAACTTTCGTTTAACCTACGCAACACCTTTAAAAACTGTAAGATGATAAAATTGGTTATATTATAAACCCTGTTCGTTAAATAATATGAATCACATCCCGACATTTATAATAAAAATTCGTTTTTGCAAACAAAGTCATCAAACCCCTTCATATCCTAAGAGTTACGCCTTTTTATAAGATATAAAAATTGGTAAATATTACAGAATTAACGCGACTTCATAAAGTGATTGGAACGAAATGGCGGTTTGCAAAGACAACTAAACGCTTTTATTAAATCTTGAAGGACCGACGAAATGGCGAAAGTTCGCCAGGATGTCAGACTCGTATTTAACCGAGCCTTGTTTCGAAGGATAAAACCACAGATGGCGGCATACTTTCTCCTTGGGATCGTACGCTATCAATTCGAGCGATCTGCGTCAGAATGAAAGATAACCATATCGAATCTGTCTGTAAATGCACGAATGTAATATGTAACTGCTATGTGTGTCGGCCGACCAATGTTAACTTTATCGAGAATTTCTCGATACATATTACCATCGACGTGTAAAGAGGATCTCTTTCTTATTTGTCCTTTCCTTATAATACCATACTTTGAGTTCATCCAGTTTTTGATGCATCTGTTTTTTATGATTGAAAATTCCAACGATCAACATCCAGCTGCAGAAGCTATTCGAGAGATCTTTATGGCCTAGGTTGTAGAACTTTCAAGAGGAATTTCTACGACCTATTTGGATTTTGATTCAGCTATAAAAGTTTCAATATTATTGGCTAACATACATATGCGCTGGATCTGTGATGATTTCACGTATATGGAAAATTTTATTGAAAATTGATGCTATATTTTATTCGACTTTTGTACAATAGAAAATGTACAATTACGACGTGTTCTCTTAAAATTTACTAGTAATATTGACAAAATTGTTTGAAATTTGTTTCTGTGCAAATATCAATACATCAAGGCTGATCCTTACTTGCTTTGATGTAAATTTCTAATTTTAAATGCTTTCCATATTTAATCAACGCTTAATCACACGATTTATCAATCTATGTACATACATAAACATACTACGTACTACAAGAATCTAATTTCTACTTCAGTATTTCAAGTAACAGCATAAATCCCTATACACATTCGCATCCCTCACCTTCACATCTAAAACAATGTATCGTTATTTACCTAAAATAATTCAACACCTTACACCCTTCCCTTCGTCCAAGAGATCCTCGCATTCTTGTAAAACACCCACATTCCCTTAGCCAGCTGTTCTCGGTGCAACGTCACTTCGATGCTAGACCGTCCGAGCAGCTCACAAAGCTGCGTTTAGTACACACTTAACGGATCTCTTTGCATGCGCCGTTGTTTCATGACCTGTCATTAATTACCAGCAAAAAGTTCCGATCTGAAGGAGGGGAACACTTTTGTCGGACTGTCTCGACTTCCGGTCGATGCAGCCGGCACCTATGGACGCGCACCACGAACCAACCCATACAAGCTGACACTTTGCGCGCGAGGCGCCAGCGAAAGATTAATGACACTTGGGTAACTCGGCTGCTTCTGCATCCCATTAATACATTACCTGGTACACGCTGCCCATCTTTCTCCTTCCTCCCTGTTCTCTTTCGCTTTTCGCGTTTTCGTCCATTGACACCGTTCTTCTCGTCAACATCGTCATCGTCGTCGTCGTGTCGTTCGGAAGAGGTTAGACGATGCTACTCGGGAAAATCGCTTGATCCGCTGTTTCACTACTCGTCACCACTTTCCGCGCACATTATATGTACCTCGTAAATTTCATTTATCGAGCAAATCAACGAGCCACGTCGGATCGAACGACACCGTTCTCGATGCCATGCGTCTCTTCACTGACGGTATGTACGAATCACGCCATTACCTGCCGCTTAATCTCGTTAAATCGACTTATGAATTGCCGGGAGGCTTGCACTCGCGAGCACTAGTTTCGAAGGATGTTTCTTATCGAAACAATTTCTATGGAATTCACAGACACTGTTTGAGCGGATTTCAAAATGGAATACGGTACTTAACGTTTATATGCAATAAATGTTTGCGAGAGGACACGGTAGATGTCAGTGAAAGAACGTCTTAGGAAAGAAAATGGCGGAAGAAATTAAAAGATATAGACTATGATATATGACCACGCAGGAAAAATACGGTAACATTTGGCGGCTTATCTTACGAGATAACATTTCTCACCTAACCTCATTTCAGTATTCCGTGTATTTCAGTAATCCTCTTACTAACGTCTGTGTGTACTCCATCAAACTATTATACGTATTGAAATATCTATGCAGCAGCCATATTCGACGGTTAATCTTCTGTTGCTCGATCGAGGAACATTAAGAGATGAAATATCACCAGCGGTCGCGCGATGTCCAGTATCGTCTTTCGAACGAGCGAGTAAATACGATATTTCCCTGAAAAGATTAGTCGACGTTCGATTGCAACGCACGTATTCGTACTTAATTATACAGATCCAACACTACTATGGTGGGAATAAGATTCTTACTGTTATAAGGTGTGTTTTACAAATTGAACGCTAGTCATAGAGCGCTGCGATCGCACAACAATAAACAACGTATATGTAGTTATACACATCTGACATACACAACTTATACTTAACGATTGAAGCACCTTACAGTTTAACAGATAAATTAAGAAATTTTTGTCGGATCTGTGTATAGGATTGTGATGTAACGGCATCGCGAAATCTTGCCATATTTGTCTCCGAGGACTAGTTCCGGGAACAATGTGACGATCACGCATCAATTTGCTTGTGCAACCGTTTCAACTAACTGGCTGTACGCCGTGGGGAGAATCGGCAACTAATCCGCCATTGTGTGTCGAGCATGATGCGATTATCGCGTTATACAGTTGCGCTATGGGAGAATACCGAACTGTGAAAGTGTTGTTGGGCCTCGGATAGAACCGGAGCCACTACGTGGCTGAAAAAGCCGAATTTCCATCGCTGTAATGTTTGGACGATAAACAAGGTCGAATCTTTCTAAAGACTTCAATTTTGACGCTACACGGAGTGTGATGAAAGAATACAACGTGCAACATGATTAGACTTTCGGTGAATGTTAAATGCTAATCCCCATTTTTAGCTTTAGTTAAACTTCATTTTTTTAAGTAAATCACACGTTGAAAGCTTATCTTTTTTAAGTGTTGTATGGTACTCGGAATTGTAAATCAAAATACAGTAGTTGGATGTAGATTCTGAAGTAACGGAATTCCGAGAATCGTTTAGGTTAAGAAGAGTGAAAGAACGTTTCCTTAAGGCGTGTTTCTGTACACGTAACGTGCAAAGTGGGACTCTTGTTCTGTGTCAAAATTATATTCTTACGTGCGTGCAGTTGGAAAACAGAGTAACGGTTCGTACGTGTAAGAATGCGGTCTAAGGCTACGAAAAATTTACCTTTAAGGCATGTTTCTAGAAGTGTAACGTACAGCTTGAAACGCTCAAAGAATGGAATGCACGTTGTTTCGAATCAAAATCTCGTACTTACATGCAATTGGAAAAGAGGATGGGAATTTATGCGGGTATATTTATACGTCACATATAGCACGTATGAGAATGAGGGCCTAAGCTCTGCAACAGTATCTCGCTGTGCAACTCTGGCGCCGTTTTTCAAAGAAGACCATGACCCCCTGTGGCATTATCGTGTAACACGCATATTATGTTTATCGGTTATCAGATCTAACGACTCTCTCCATGGGGTTATCGAGAATGTGGCGGAACAAAGTTGCAAGCGATATGAATATACTTTAATACTTCTATTTATCAATACTCGTCTATAATTTATAAGTATATAAGTACGTGCCACTATGTTACGAGATAAAATACTTCTGATAAAATGCTGCGCAAGTAACATTTGAATATGAGTAATCACATTTCTAAGAAATAAATTTATACATGTACAAAGATAAAATGCGTCATACGTATTCATAGAGTTAGGTAGCAAGGTGCTGTGAGATATTTTTAATCTTAGGTGTGGCTTGCGTAATTCCTGTTTTCATTTTGCCATTTATCATGTTTAAACTTCAAATGTAATCCTGAGAAAATGTTGCCGTTTTATTTCAAATAAAAGATATTAAAATTTCGATATAAATATCTTGAGAATTTCAGGAATTTTCAAATAAAAAAGTTTAATAAGTCACTACTCAACAGAGATTCTTAACCACACGTTTATCACCCGAGATATCTCTATTCAAATACTGCTGACACAACGGACTTTAGCTCGAAACGAAATTTCGTTTATTTTCTGTTACTCGTGCAACATCCTTCTGCTGTTCGCGGCGTTAGCACGCCATCTTTCATTAGGAGACTTTCTTGGGCGACCATATGCAGCTCTAGAGCTTCGATTGGCACCAATTGTCATCGCGTCATCGGTGGATGATGATCGATGAACGACGATCGATGAATTTCCACCGGTGAATTTCTCTACGCTCTCGAAATACCGATACGAACACGCTCTGCTCTCATCCTTTTGCCACGCTCGCGATTCACTGTGCGTCCAAGGTAATTTTATTCGAAAGTTCCGCCGGGGACCGTACTATGGAGGGGTCAGCCAGGATTCTCGTGAATTTCAATGAAACTCGTTAGAAGTGTTCCGCTTCCGCGGTCTCGCTGTTTGGTCCATTTATAGGATCGTTAAGGTATAACGGTCCGCGGTTGGCCATGACGGATGAAATACGTCCGTTGGGTTACGACTTTTGGGAACTTTCAATGATTCTGATAATAAGTGTCGCGGACGATATCCTCGACTCGCGATACTCATAAGTAAAAAGAAAGTTCGACTATCGCCATTGCGGCGGAAAAACGCTCGAGTTTCTTGCGATGATTCTCGAAATTTGTGCTAAAATGCTCGCTTTAAAGGCAAGTAATGGATTCTACAGTTTCGTCGATATTTCATTTCTCTATTTTGTCGATAGGATAAATTTATTTCATTCTCTTAAGGTATATGTATTTTGATTGACGTAATAGAAAATAATAATATATTTTTTGGAAATTTCTTTTATGAAACTTGAATTCCATGTTTCCATGTTTGTTAGATTTTTATTATACGATGCCACTCAAGGAATTACCATAGGGAAAAGTTTTTATATGTTTGCAATAACATCGTAGAACCCGTAACATGTGATTCTAAAGTAACTTCTATCATATTTCCCTTAAGATACCAATGCGCCACGATATCTTTATTCTCGATCTTCAGTCAGTCAGAGAAATTTTATTATAATTTATAACCGGAAAACCAAAAGACTATTCGCATACCGGGAGCTCAACCAACCACTCCTACAATATCAATTTCGCGCAGCAAGTCCTCCGGAGATATAGCTATGTCTAGAGCTTAAAAAACTCATCGAATGGTCTCGCCGTATTTTTCGCTATGTCGGTGCTCGTTCGAAAACCGAAAGACGAGAAAAAAGTGGATCGACCAGGAAATTGAACACGAAAATGCTATCGGTGTCGAATACGCGTGGTTTAATGGAAGCCAGTTTCTTTATAGGCATTTCGTTTCATATCAAATACAGCTATGTCTACGTACAGAGCTTGCCAGCAGGATGTACATATGTAGTATTTCTCGCTTCGGTTAGGGTTCGTGCTGATCCGGCGCCGTATCGACCAACTAGGCTACAGGAAATTAATAATAGTTATCGTGCGTGTAAACGAGGATTATCGAGCGGCCAACCGAGGAATTCGTTGAAGAAAACTAATTCGCAATTACGTATCTTACGTAAAGTTATGTATACATATACACCTCGTGAAACAACTCGTTTACATCGTCGCAAGCCTGTAATCTGCTTGCTTTCTTCGGGAAGGTTTGTTTAATCCGGCACTTAAGGTCTTAATGAGTTTGCCGGTCGGCTACGTGTTCGCGCGTACCGTACGTTTTCGCTGGTACTTTTTCCTCTCACGAGTCGTGGCTGAAGAAACAATTACATCGATCGTGCTGTTTTAGAAAGAGAAGAAGGAAGATCGATAGGACCCTTGCAATTTCCGGAATGCTCTTCGAATAAGGATTTCAAGTATTCGCCATTCAAATGTTCCATCGTGTACGATATAATAGAGGATACGAGACGTTAATAAGCCCAGGTGTATTTACCAGGTACATTGGATAATTCAGGCGCTAACCTTTGTACATTCTCTAACGCGCATGTACAATTTATTATTATTGTCTATTAAAATGTTGTGATTCGTTGCCGGTTACACCTCATACAAATTAGTCAAATTACTTGAATCCAAATGATACAAAGTTAAACAACTCGTGAACCTGTTATTTCATTTCTCTTGAAATATTCTTTCAAGTTTCGAGCGAGCTTTAAGTTCTCCCTACTATTTCCAGTTTCGTGCTCGCTCAAATATTGGTTCTCTAAACCAAATCGAGTTTAACCACAGACCATTTCAGATATCCATTTTCCACTAACAATAACTATCCACTTAAAGTGAAATTATCTGAATTCAAACGATTTCAAGTCATGTAACTCCATTTATTCGAACGCAAACTCGAATTTAAGTAACTCTAGTAATCCGAACCACGTTATACACCGACTACGTACAAAGTTTTCCTCTTGCTTTTCTCTCTTTCTTTAGATCGAGAAGGATCACAGCGCTCGTTAGATAAAGTATTCTCGCGGCGTTTATCGCGAATATCGAGTGACACGACTGGGGTGAAATCAATTCTCCCTTTCGCGAGACACCTTCGTGCAAGAGCAAGAAACGAACCTGGGAGAGAGCGTGATTTGTTCCGCGGGAATCGATTCGGCATCTCTGTCGTGCGATTTTTACGCTGATATACAATACACGTTCCGATCACAGCGCATATTTCCCCAGTGCCTGCAGGGCTTCGAGCCAGCGATAGTTGTCGACAAAGTTCTCTCTATTCCCCCCTTTCATCCTTTTGTCCTGCTCTTTTCCTATTTCTTTCCTTTTCCCCACTTGAAATCCCTTTCTTTCATCCCTCTGTTTCCGTTCGCTTTTCTTTTCCTCGTTCCTTCTCTTTTTCTCTTCTCTTTCCCTCCCCATCCCCATCCCCATCATTTGTTCCCCTTTAGTCCTCTTCTAAATTTCCTTGCTTTTTTCTTGCTCTCTACCTTCCCTTCTCGCACATTTCTTCGTCACTTTTCGTACCTCTTTCCAACTTTCCTTAGCGTTTTATATATCTCTCCCCTCTGCCTCCTCTTGCTTCTATCGCAACACTCTTTTGTACATACACATTCTTCCTCGTAACGTTCTAACTTCCAAACATTGTTCACCTTTCGACGATTCTCGGATACGACGCCGCGTGCACCTGCACCCTCCATTTCCGTGTCGACAGCCTGCAAAACTGCAATCCATGTAACTTTCGCGTCGTACGTTCAAAATTGCTATTTACGATGATGCTTTCGATTGTTCTCGCATATATGTGTCTAGGATATCGATAACAAAGCTAATTAGAATAATATTTTAAAAATATTTCCGTGCTAGATTCTATGTACATAGTTGATATAAATATCAAGAAAGAAATATTGCATAAATTGTATGTCTAACTTTTTTCTCTTTAGCATTCGATCTCTTGGTACGCTGCTATTGTACTAATAATAATCGGAACGAAACGTGGAAATGAACGAGTCCCTCCATGTTATTCTCGACACAAAGTCGTTTGCGCAGCGTAAGCAGCATTTCGATATGCAGGTCTCGATTAAGATTAAGCAATCCGCTATCAAGCTGGGTATTCTTAGAACATTAATAAATCTCTTTTATTACGAACAAACTTGCTTACACGAGCATTTGGTCATCCTTTATTCAGATTCATTTGCATCGTACAATAAATGGAAAATTACCGATCCTCATTGAAAATTTCCCGTATTCACTCGAACAGAATAGTAACACGTGCTCTTCATCACCTAGAAGCTAACTGTTCTCGCATTCTACCAGCCTGATTTTATATTCATCCTGTTACAAGTGTTAAATCGCCACGTAGGTTGTAACATCATGCGGAGCAATAAAGTTACTTCATCTGGCGATTAATTACTCGGCGCACTATAATTTAGTTCTATGCGTTATAGCCAAGCTAAGCACTATACCAGGTACCGAGCAGTATAAATAATGCAAGAAATTTTATAACTCTACAACCCAAACGACAAGCTGAGCAAAAAACGAATATGCTAATTGTAAGACGTTTACCAAACCTGTATCACTACGTTTCCATAAATTCCTTGAATTTCTAACGGAAAGTATTTATAACGAATTTATTAACTTTAACGAAGAATAACATCGTGTAAATATTATCTTCTAACAAACACTAACGAGATTCATACGCGTTTTAGCTAGGAATAGTTTATTCCAAAATGATCATTTTCCTCACTGAAAATACAAATCCACTGTTATTCCCATACAGGGTGTTTCGAAGTTACTTATGAAAACAAAAGCTTTACATGGCATTTTACTGCTTGATGGATGAACCCTTTAGGCATGCCATAGAAGTGTACCATAAGCACGAAACTTTATTGAATTATTTGTATAGGAAAAGTAATTATGAAATAAAGTTATCCATAAAATTTCCAGTCGACTGAAAGTCGATTCAGATCTTAGTATCGGCCATTGATGACAGTCGTGTAAAGGATTAATACTATTCTATTTCTGCCAACTTCTGTTAACCAATAGCACAGAACCACAGACGATTTTGAAAGAGCCAGTAGAACGATTTAAACTCGTGTCTAGAGAAAGGAAACAGCCATGGTAGCTGAAAGGTTCGCGTGACCATGAAAGTACAGCTCTTAAACAAAGTAGTTTCTCGAAACGGTCGCTTTTGTTTTTCGTTTTATGTATACGCACCGGTGTTTACTATCCTCGACAGCTTTCGCGCCTGGCTCCCGCAGGAAAGAAACCGTCGATGGAGACCGACTTAGCGTTATTTACGTTGTTCCCTCGCATGAAAACCGCCGCTCTTGATGTCCTTCTAACTATAGTAATCAGCCGCGTGGTTAGCCCTCACCAACAGCCAGTAAACCGTCCCGTTTTTGCCTTAATTATTATCGTTCACCGGAGTCGCACGACCGAGGGATCGACGTTTGGCGCGCCATTACAGAACGTCGCGCGTATTCCCTGAAATTCCATATCCCCGTTCTCCCGTTCGCATTTATCGTGCATTCAATTTCTGAAACGACGAGAAGTCGATGGCTTGAACACGACTCCAGATCCGCGGATAAAACGAATTGAATCGCTTGTAACGACGTCCCTACGAGGATAACGATCGAACGGAACACGAAAATGAGGCTTTATTCGTCGATGTAAGTTTTCTTCGATCGTTCGAAGCGGGATAAAGCCAGGTGAGAAGGGTGGAAAAATGAGAATATTTATAGAGTCGATGAGCGGAGGGGGCAGGGGGGTCCGGAGACGACGTATTACGTGTAGCGTAAAAAGAGAAATGTAATTAACATTGAATATAATGAGCGTGTAATGGAATTAAAAATAGCACACACGAAGGGGCTCGAGATGAGAAGTAATGAATGTTGTCAGCGCTATAAACCCCCTATCGGTTAGCATATAAATACTTCCATAATGGCTTCTTATTATGTAGTAAAGAGGTAAGAAAATAATGGGGTGGGGTTACTAAACTGCATACTGAACGGACGTGCTACGATATATAGGTCGTATTTGACATGCGAACATTAATGTACTTTTTTTACGATAAAAACAAAGAGTCATAAATGACTATACCATCGTGTAAAACGAGATACGCGTAAAATATTTTGCTCTAACAAATTCATAAGTACATGAGACAGATCGAAAGGAAACTTCGAACCAAATGAAAATTAACGTTTCAATTAACGAAAACCACGGAACCTATGTTCCGAATCGCGTCGATTCGATCGCGTTGGTCTCAAATGGTCCGCCAGGAATATATCATTTAAGCAGAAAGATATTACTGCGACTAACACGTGGATGATATAGCGAGGGCGCATGAATTTCCATTGAATACAGGAAATGAAATACACGCTGTACACCGTGTACCATCTATCAGAAACGGATTTCGAGCATTTGCTACGGCGTCTGGGAAGAATTTTGCGAATTCATAGAATTTCACGCTTCCTCCTCCTCCTTTCTTCGGCTGACCGGAAAACTCTTCACCGCGAGACGCGAATATTAAACGAGTAGAGTCACGTCGCGGGAATGGGATCACGGAAAAACGCTGACAAGGTGGTCGTGAGTACCGTTCGTTAAGAATAGATCCTCATAATCGCTGACGAACCGTCCGGTTATACATCATCGTTCGGATGATCGAGTGAGCCTGTACTCACCATGTGCTCTTCGCTTTTCCTGTGACTACGAGTCGTTGGTATTGATGTAGGGTTGCTAATTCTTACCTGTAAGCAGAGAAAGAAAAGTGTAATTAGCAAATTGATTTGTTGCGAGAAGCGTGAAATATTGCTATATGTAAGATGAAAATAGCTACGTTGAAAAGCTTGTTTTGTTAATTCAATGAATATTAATTACGTTTATAACATGAAAAATACATAAGAAGATATTAAGGTCTAGTTTTAATATTCTTTATATTTAATATTAGCTTATACGAAGGTAGTAAAGTTGAACGATTTATTTTATTAATTTATTATTGAATATGTATAAACTGAATTCGTAATTCAAAATGTTAAAGTTTGTTTGGTTATATTAACAAAGGAGAGTTTTCTTTAACATACTTAATCTTAAATCCTATTCTTCGTATGCATATTTTATACAAGCACACGTGTAGTTTTTTGGACTTGCTTTAAAACACTAGTTAGCATAATCTACTAAGCAAGGAATAAGTTACAGTGAGATATTTCTACATCAAGAGGCAAAATGTTTCCAAGTAAAGTGCTTCGTGATATTAAGTGCAATCTTAATAAGTTAAAATAAAAACTTGTAATATTAACACGGCTTGATAAAATATTTGTTTCGACATATACGTTGAAACACGAAACGATGATTTTGCTGAACGGCATATTGAATCTCAACACTGTAACATGACTTGAATTCGGTACAAATTTAAAATAACTTCATCGTTAGATAACGCATATAATATTCCAGATGCGTACGGTAGAAAATTACATTTTCCTTTGTTTTGTACTTAATTAAATTTCCACCAAGATATAACATATAAAATCAAGATAACGTTTTCTTTTCCTTGGTCTTATTGAAAGAGCCGCTCACTGCTAGATAAGAGCGAAAATTCTTGTTAAGCGAGAAAACGATTTTCTCAGGCGGCGTTTAACAGGTTCGAGGAGCCAATGAAGTTTACCAGTCATTATCCACTTTGCGAAGACCTTCTCGGAATACAATAATTACCGGCTCGTAGCAGGGCATGCGTGCATCGACGCCAGATTAGACTATTTTAATGCATGCCTGCGGGCCTTTCTCCGTATTATTATACCACGTGACCCCTGTGTATCAACGCGCTATTATGTGTGATCTGTCCATAAGTCACCGACAGGTTAATGGTGTACTTCCGCGCGTGACTCGCCGAGCGAACAGCGAAGCGGAAAAAACTACTTGCATTAGATTGGATCGACTGGTTGCACGCGCGTACGCGCGAGTTGATCGGTAAAAGCACACGTGGCGTCTCGCTAACGAACAACTTGCGAAACGAGATTCTAAAAATAGTCGACTTTGTTAATCATTAATCCAATCATATTTATATACACACTTTATCAATTGATCGTTTTTGAAGAAAATTCCCACTACTTTTCTCAAATTGTTGCGTATTTTAAATTAAATGTAACGTTGATGTGAACATTAACCACTTATCCACCAAGTTACACGAATAGATAAATCATATGTATTTGCATCCGTACGAGCAATTAAGAATGCTATTAAGAACTTAATTGCAATAAAACATTGAAGTTCCAATCTTCCATTCGCTAGGCCACATACTCAACACACATCCTCAATTCCCAAATGATTTCAAGTCCCAAATTATCAATATCAAACACCATGTGCTCGCCACGGTACAACGAACATAAGGAAAACATAAGGACTAGTTGGAGGTCCAAGACCAGACAACTTCACCAGGGGTTGAATTGAGCTCTGTAACGCGCCTCAGGAACGTCCACGGGACGCAGATGAGAAGTAGCGTTAATAATAATAATAATAATAACGGGGAGGGTGCGAGAAGCTCGTTCTCGAAGAGCGCGCCAGCCGGTTCGACACTCTTGCCTCGGTACACAAGAGATTGAACCCGGAGACGTTGGGGTTGGTTGGTACAGCCTTTATGCGGATATTGGTGCGCCAGGGCAATTTAGGAAGATAATGCCCGGCGATCAAGCCCACCCTTTCTTCCCTACGAAAAACCAGGGCCACGCCAGACTTCTCCGTTCTTTTCTTTTTTTTTATCCCTTTCTCTGTCGTGCCTTTCTCTTGGTTCGAGCTAGCCTCTCCTACTTACGTCGGTGCTTCTCTCACCCTCGAGCTAGCGAGAGAATGGAAAGGACGTTATTGATGACGCGCCTACAGGCCACGGGAAGAGAACGTCTTAAAGAGGTGTGCCAGGTGAAGAGGAGAACTCGATGGGACTCACTGGGGCTGACCGAAAGAACGCGAGAACGGCCCTCTCTCGTTTTCGCGGCGTGAAAAATTCCGTCGCCCTTTTCATCACGGGACTGGCTGGGGCTTAATCACGACGCCCCGACGCACAAAGGACGCGTGGCGAACGCTTTGTTTATCGGATCGATCGAAAGTAGTCTCAGAGGCGGCCTACCCGCGGACCATTTCGTTTAATGATTCATTCAACGACTAACGAAGCGATAATGCGGGATATCGCACCCTCCAAGGGGACGCGAGGGATCTTGATGGGCAGTCGCCAGGCGAATTTTACGGTTATGCTCGGGATTCAAAATTAATTGACTGCGTGGGGTCTGTTGGAACACTGCGGGGATGCTGGAATAGCTTTGAAGAAACTTCTTTTATTATTTTAACGTGGTTAATATGTATCTGTGGTTAGTAGACATTGGGTTAAAGAAAGATGATTCTGTGATATTTAAATAGAATTTGTTATCACTTTCTTCTTAATAGCTAATCAATTATTTAATAATTGTTTGATAATCTTTGTTACAAGTGTTTCATATTCCGATATTTCGTGACGAAAATTCATTAAATCGATTTTTACGACAGAAAGCATAACGTTCTAATACGTACCATGTCGCGGTTAAGCTAATCTTCTATAACCGAAAAATAAATAAAAACGTGGGTTCGTTTTATTAGTGGGATTTTATCATAACGTTCATCGATATTTGCAGCCTCTCTTTCATGCCTTTGTATCACTTCGATACGAACGAAGAGATAAACGTCATGCCAGCAACTATCATCGGTATACTAGGTTGTTGCGATGCAGTTTTACGTTAACACAATTGACCCATCGATACTCGGCAACGCACACGCGGTGCCAGAAAATAACGCGAAATGGAACTGCAAAACGAGAACTTGAATCGCAACAACGCGATAAGCGAGCAACTACAATGTCAACGTGTGACGTATCGCGCAACGTTGATAAACGGGAATAAAAACGGGTACGATTGCGGCCCGCTTAAAGGTTCATTTTTCTTGGTAACGTCGCGTTCGACGCTCGTGTGTGGTGCACGCGTTTAATACACAGAGTTGTCGACGCGCACGTTTGAATTATTCCCGCAGATAAAAACGTCGGTATACGTGAAAATTATTGATCACACGCCCTCCTCGCGCGCCGTTTGCGTGGAATTTCCAAGGGAAAACTCGTACACGGGGAACCGACACCGAACGCTGCATTAAATAAGGATACGGTAACGGGTTTGCTGGAACAGACGCAATATTGGCCTGATCGTTGTTCGAAGATATTCATTTTTTTATGAAATTTTACGCGAAGAAACTTTTCGCCAAGAAATTCTATAGAAGCAATATCGAAAATGTAGACAAGACAAATGAAAAGGAATGAAAGATGAAGGAGGGAAGAAAGGGTATGGAAAAAAGACTGAAAGAAGAAAAAATAAAGGGAAGAATAAAGAAAAAAGAGAAGAAAGAAAGAAAGAAAAATACACATCATAGACTTCTATTTTCTAATCTATCTCCCTAGGAGTTAAATACTATCTAAAAGTTAATCCCAAGGATTTGTTTAATGTTTTTTCGTCACCATTTTTCTTCCACTTCGATTTTACAATTTTATGAAATTTAAATAAATATGGAAAATTATTTCTAGATCCTTAATGAGTGGAAGCATTTTCAACATTATTATACGATTACTAATTAAATTAATTACGATCAATAATTGCTATAAACATATTTTTTGTTCGCGTCTGCTCATAAGCGAAAGATCATAAATTTTGTATAATTGAGTCACGTTCAAGGTGTCAAGAAACGAAAAGCGTTTCGAGGAAGCGCGAGAAAGTCGCTCTTCGCATTTTATCCACGTTCTGGTGAATCGTACTTATACCAGAAATGTGGAAGCTATTAATAATTCGGAAACCATATTTTGATTTATTACTTTGATAAATGAATTACAACTCGGTCGAACCTTCCGGCCATGTATTATTCAACGGAGACTGATGGAGAAAAGAATAACAAAATAAGGTGGGGAATGAAGTACCATGAAGAAAGTAGCATCGTGATCGCACGGTTTCTGGCAAAATTGACATTTACGCGGTCTGTGTGCCTATTA
Organism: Bombus pyrosoma; assembly: GCF_014825855.1. Lineage (NCBI taxonomy): Eukaryota > Metazoa > Arthropoda > Insecta > Hymenoptera > Apidae > Bombus > Bombus pyrosoma. The sequence goes on along the minus strand of NC_057775.1, from coordinate 13,978,775 downwards.
AAAACTTCGGAGAAAGTATAAAGGGAAGATAAAAGAATGTCTTAACCAAGATGTTTGAACGAAACCCTGTTCTCAGATCGATAGATGCTTCTCCAATAAAAGACTTAATCGATTTTACCTCGAGACTAGACAACACAAACATTTACAGAGCAGATCTCTTCTTGGTGAGAAACGAGGTACAATTGTGGTTTCCAGGATTTTTAAAAGGAAGTTGTTAAAAATAACGTCAAAGTGTTAAGTCTAAGCTGAGTAGTTAATAGTTTTCTAAATTGTAGTCTTTTTTAGACAAGTTTCATGTTTGTAATTTTACAAAGCTTATTAGAATTCATTTTGTGAAAATATTACGATTAAATGATTGCTACATATATAAGTGATAATAGCTTGCTATAGGAAAATTAATGAAATATCTACAAGTTGAAATCGGCTCTTAGCTATTGATAATAAAATTGTGTTGAACGCAATATAAGTTATGCTCGAGAGAAATTAATGTTTCCCCTGGAGAATCAACAAAGTCGATAATAGATAAAACGAGATTCTCAACTTTCTGAATTATAATTTGTCCTGCTTAAACGCCTTGATCTCAGAAATGACATCCAGAGAATGATAAGGAGTTTTGGCTCTACTCGGAAGCAATAATTGCGACTCTTGATTATTAACAAACCAGAACGCTGTACAGTAGAAGTGGCACGAATGTAGAAGCGAAACGAGAAATAATTTTTAACTGTAATTTCCGATAGCATATAATAAAATCACTGTGAAACGATACTCAACGATTGAACAATCTTCTCGCAAATTTTTTCAATAATAAAATATAACGATACAGAGACATAAAAAAATACACGAACAAAAATAATAGAAATATAGAAATTATTTTATTCGTTCAATTTGGGATAATCTGTTGATACGAAAACTATACAAGCATTCTGCGCATATTTCACGAAGAAACGATAGATCGCGGTTGCACAATCGTTGACCAGCGGTTGTTACGGCAAGCAGCGAGTTTCTCTCGTAGGAACAATCGCAGGAACGATCCGCGCGATGTTCCAGAAGGTGGAGGGAGCGGTAAAGAGCGGGGCAAATAAAGAAAGAAGGCCGAGGAATGGTTCCTCTCCCCTTATTTATCATACGTGTAGCCGGTACAGCCAGCATATACGCTTATTTCCGTGTAGCAATCGCTTTCCAGGGTACATCGGTTCATTGTAGTTCAGCTGGAAGTATTACCGGACACGCCCGGCTGTATTCTAATTTTTTCCGGCAGTCATCTTGCCTCTCTGAAACACCAGGGCGCTTTCGTATCCGACTGACATCGACGGCCTGAGCCCCGCTGACGAAACATACCAGGCATAGAGAACCAGAGAAAGAAAGAGATTCGTGGTTTGATGGAAGCGGCGTGTTGCAACTTCGTTCCCACAATGGCGATCAACACTCGTGCCCTGACGTCCGGTTTCATCGTCTGGCGAACTTCGATGCATCGCGGTTCGAACTTTCTCTATTTCTTTCTGGTTCTCGTTGGATTTCTAGGTTAGATATTCATTGGAGATTGCAGGTGTTTGGAATGGCGCTGCAAGTAGAGATTGTAGCTTTATTAACGCCTCAGTTCATGATTTATTTTATGGTTATTGAAGTTAGAAGAAACTTATTCGCTTTGAAACATCGTGACCGGTACGAAGATGCTGGTGATGTTTAATTTTATGATTATTTAAAATTCCAGGGGAAGATACGTAGTTGTTGTATTTTTGTAGTTTCTTAAATTATGCTTGAGTTAAAGAAGAACTAAATGCACGCGCGTTCGAATATCTCCCAAGAGGTTAAAAGTCGTAGTTCGTCTCGGAGTATTTTTAAAATCCTGACATTCTGTGTTCAATTGAACTCGACGTACTTCGTAGTTGTTCCAGTTTTAGTATATAGTATATATATATATATATTTCTGCTTGATACGTTTCTAGACATTAAAATATAGCCGGTGCTATGTAGATTCAAGTGAATGTACACTGATGTATCTGACATCACGGAGAATTAATATTTCTAGGAATTATTTGGAAGTTGTTTTCGTTTTGTTACAAACAAGCGAAATCTTCACCAAAATTTAAAGCACACGATCGATAGCTCAATAACCCTTGCTCAAACAGCTTATCATAAAACGGATCATAATTTCCAAGCACCAGCAAGAATACCATTCGCTTGTAACATTTCCTTCGCTCTTTGCGCATCTCATATTCCCCCTGCAAGACCATAACCGTCAAGCTTCTCCAATGTAACCAAACGAGCAGACACGGGTTACCACAAAGCAGTATCTAAATGCCGGGGTCGAAAAGTGAATTTCTTGGCTGTCCGTGGCCACAACAAATCAGACCGGTGGTCGATTGTCAACAAAAAATACACGATCAGCAAGCAATCGGTGGAATGCTGTTATTCTCGAAGCAAATGATTGATAGGGCGGAACGATAGATCGTGTTGGATCACGTAGCCAGGGAGTTCGATTCAAAAATACATGGAGCGTGCTAGGAACCCGATATCGTGTGCGTAAGTCGACGTTTTCTTTTTCCTCCGAGAGAATCTCGCGGCACTTCCGCCATGGTTAAGCCTCACGCTTGAGTCCCGAGGCTGCGTCTCGTCAGATACCGCCATCTCCTGCACGTATCTACGGTGCAGACCACTACCGCCTCGCTATTTCCATTACTTCGGTCCCGTCGACGGATTCCACCAGAGGGAGGTATACAATATACATACATCTTTCCCAGAAAGTTCACTGCGTACGGAACCGCAACTTGGCTGCGACGTGATGTCGAGAAATTTATTCGAAACTACTGCAGGTATGCAGTTCCTCCGCGACTCTTCTTGCGCCGCGGTAAAAGTGGTTCGAAGACTAATTGGGATGGAAGGATGGGTAAAAGCAAGGATGCGCGCGCCTAAGTATCGTTGGTGGTTGTTGGGAGTGTTTGGTTAGGAAATCGACGAGAGTTCCAGCGTGTTGTCTCTAATTGCGTTTTCTCGTTTGGTACTGGCAATGTAATTATTAAGAGAATTGTTTGGGAGCGGGTTTATATGGAGGAAGTTTATTAGAGCGGTGCTGGCCGTATTAAGATTTGGAATTTAATGCATGTTTTCGAATAGGGGGTAAAAGTTGTATTCAGAAATTAAACGTGTTTAGACATTTAATATAGAAATAATAGTAAATTTCTGAGAATAAATTATAGCTTCTATGCATTTTCAGATTTATTTCAAACTTTGCTTGTAGAATAAAATGAAATAATGAAAGTTAAGAATGTTTCATATAACGTGCATAATATTCATCAAAGGTATAATGTTAGAAAGGGTAAAGTTAGGGAAAGAATTTAATATTTTGGTTCTCTGTCCTTGCTATTAGCTCCATTACAAAGGCGTAGCACTACGTGCTTAACAAGGAAATGCAATGTAATATATACGGTTCTGAGTCCTTGTCTCGAGAGGAACCGGTAATTGAAACATGTTATAGTTTGACGCCTGCTCGAATTTACGATCTATTTTATACCTCTTCCACGGACTACATACAGCGTGCTGCGCCTAAAATCAATTAGCCTCTCACGATTGTTGCGAGATAGTGTAGCTACTCCTGTGTACTGCAACCATATAATGAAACTGTAATCTAGAAAACGATGCAGTCACTCTATCTCTCCATTTCTTGATCTTTATTTTATGTAAGGTTTAACGACGAATGCGTGGAAGGATACCAAATTAGAATTTTAAATAAAAGTAAAAGTAAAAGCGACTCAAATTGATTGATATTTATAGTCGAATAAGGAGAGATTCTAAAAGTTGCTTCATAAAGCTCCATGTTGCATCGTAGCATCCGATCATGATTGATATGCCGTAAACTTGTGACATCGTGTAGGAAGTTTAACAAACGCGCAAAGTTTACAGAGTTCTGAGAAGCAAAAAGATACATTTTATATGACAAGATACGCGAGACTTACGAAATATCCTACGTATCTTCATCTTTCGACTGCATTAAATATTTTCTCGAATTTTTCCGATGCAGATAGGGTAGGAACGAAGGATTAATATTATTATTTGAACAATAAATTGTGTAAAATATATTTCAATATAAACAGGTAGATTTTATAAATATTTTATTTCTAGCGAAGTGCACTTTCAATTTAATATTTTTGAATTAATGCAATTTTAACTGAGAACGCAATTTAATGCATGTGTAATTGAAAACCCGCGTATCATGCGTACGTTCTTTTTTTTTTACATTCGAGAGCAAAATGTCCGAAGCAGAACATTCGTTTATCTCATCAAGTTGCTATTTCATTTTCAAACGAACGTACTAAACCAAAAATTCTCTCTAGCGAAATATTTTCAAAAATCATGCAAGGTTAAAAAAGATCAATCAGAGCAAACAAGAATGTTATTTTTACCACCGAATATTTCACGCAAATATTTTCATAAAATTTTTTATTCCGCTACCTCTCCTTTTTTAAATCTCCATCTATATTTCACATATATAGTTTGCAAACTATTTCCACTTCCCAAAAAAATAGAAAGCAAACCAAACATATTCACATAGAACTCCAAGACCTTCAAACACAACGACACATGACTAATATACAGGGTGAGTCACTGAAATATTTTCGATATTATGAATTACATAGAAAAATGGTTCGTACAAAAGTTGAATGACTTCAAAGGGGACATGCTCTGATATTATTAATTTTTCTGCAGGTGTGTGCGTAAGGATCACGTGAAGGACAAGTTAATTTTTTTCAATAGAGTCATGTATTTTTTAATACATTAATTAATACAGCTCGAGATTCTCTACAAGAAATTATTAATCTACTTATGTCGAAAATATTAGTTTGATAGATATTTTAACTTTTGTTTTGTAAAACTTGTCGTATGAAAGACGGAAAAACGTAAGGCGCTACTTTCGTATTCGTTTTGAATTTTACAGAAAAAAAATCAAATTGAAAAATAAATGAAAGCTGCATGAAAATATATTTTACAAAAAACTATACAAAATCTTCAAGAATCCAATATAATCCCAAATCGTTGTTGATCTCTGAAATTTCAATGGTAAATTACGTATTGATCTCGTTGACTACTCAGCTCATTCTAATATCATTAGATTAAACGACGGAGGCCAGGTATACCGCTAAGATTCGCCTCGTTATCGGTGTGCAAAGTTCGCATGTTACGCCCGCGTTAAAGACCGCACAGTGACATTTGAAAGCGAGTATGAGACCAAAGGCAAGCGGGCGCAGCAAGCCGATGGGAAGGCTGCTCATTTCGCGTTCGCGATCCTAGCGGCCATTAACTTGGATCGTGCAGGCTTCCGTTTCCATATTCTCGACGGTTCGACATCCCCCGTAAATTTTCGATCGCGTTCGTTTTGTACTCGAGACGCTCCCGCGGCCTCTCTCTTCTTCGGCTAATGAAGCATAATATAACCTTGCGTTCGCTTCCGATACAGTCTCCCCTGTATTTCTGTCCCTTTCCTTTTTTTTTATCCCCCGATTGCAAACCGCGATCGTGTTCATAAAGAAGCATCCAGTTACCAGTGGAAGTTACGCGCCGATCCCACGGTAGATGCTACGGCATTAAAGAATCGTAGATGATCGTTATTAGACCGATTTTATTGGCGATCGAACGCGTAAATAGGTAGAGCTGACGCAATAGGTACGCCACACGTTCGATTCGTAGCTCAGTATTGCAACGAGAGAATGCTACGTTAAATCAACATTAATGACGGTGTTTTACATTGGCGTTGATTTACATGGATCGTATATACATGGTAGACATGGAGGTGAAAAGGTCAATGTTTCTGACTGGAGTATTGTTGTAAAGGTTGCGGGTTTTCTTGGTAATTATTTAGATATACGATACAATGATAGAATGATAGCGAATGGAAACGTAATGAAATACGAGTCAATTTAACAGATAGGATTCTTCGTTTTCATAAAGTGCATACGAGTACAGAAGACTTTTATATCTATTCACGAACATGTCAGGTGTTACGTCAGATGTTATTTTCTACTGGATACACCAATTTTATTACGTGCAATATCTCTCTTATTTTCAACACTTGAAAATATGTTTTCCCACTTTAATTATATAGTATCCCTCGGGGGTGAAGCAATTTTCATTTTATCAAAGGAAAAAGGCAGGCTGCCTCGGCATGCCGTGTAATACGGTGAAATATTTTTAACAGCTGCAGTTTAATCTTATGGAAAGCAGAATCCTATAAAATCATCTAATTGAATAAAATTAAATGATAAAATTACACAAAGTATATCCTTTTAAATATTAGAGACATTAATACTCTCAAGTATTCTAAATACCACCACAAGTAGGTATATAATTACTATTCGCAAGCCAATTTATTTAACTTTTCAACCACTCTACGATATAATCTACAAAACGACAAAGAAAATACCAAGTGGCGAAAAGAAAATATCGCGAATCGAAGATTTGCGTAGAGTAATAAGAATCTATCGAGTCGAGAAATCGTAAGAAGAACATAAGAATCAATTCGTAACCAAGGCCGCCGTATAATTCTGCTTTATGCTACATCGAATAAGCGTTCCTGAACCGTAGGCAACGTTGTGAAGGCGAACGCTCGAAATCTAGGAATCATTCTTCCGTGACTCTTTATGTAAATGGTAGTGCGCAGTTTGAATATATGATTGTCGGTCGTCGGAGCGCGGAGAACGCTCGTCAACCGGACGTTTTCGCATGGAAAACCATTTAAAAAGCACGGTTCGCGCAATTGGCTTGCAACGCGACCTCGATTCTTCGATATACGAAAGAACGTTCTTCCTCGTTGACTGGACGCACGTGCACAGAACTGCTACGTGGCAAATCTTTCAATGAATTCCAGATAATCAAAAGTAAATTATGCTTTTGTTCAATTTTAGCGTGTATTCCACGGCAGCGACATTTTTGTGAAATTTGTTTGACATTGTTGTGCGACATGTGAAATTTGGCAGGAGATTCTTTTTCAACGATTCTTTTTCGAGCAGCAAGGTTTATGAAAGGCAATGGATTATCAGAATATCTATAAACGAGAGAAAATTCTTTGACTTTTTTCAGTGTGTTTCTTCAACGGACATTGTATCCGAAGAAATGACATTTTACTATAGTAAATCTTACGAAAGACTATAAATTCTCGCATCAAAAAAGACATAACGAACGTACACGGCTTGTTAAAATAACTTTGAAAGAAAGGAAACTCCCCATTGCGCTAATGAACGAAAGAAATCCAAAAGGCTAAAGAAAGCGTAATTTACGCTATGCGTACCGTCATTACAATTTGCACGTAACCAAGGTTCTCCGTAAGCCTGTAATAACGCACAACACGGTAATTCCTCAATGGAGCTCGGGTTTTATACCGTCGAGTCTACGATCATCTGAAGAATTTAAACGCAATATGGAAATTAGCGTCTTTTCTGCCAAGGGAACGACAAAGCGTCGCGTTTCAAGGGACTTAGCGTCGTGTTTCAAGGGACTTAGCGTCGTCTCACGACCTCGGGAGTGCCTCGTGTTCCCCAGACGTCATTGTCTAAGTGTGTAATCAGTTCGGTTTTCTACGCAACGTTATTCTTTCCTTTTCACGAGCAGCGATGGCACGCGATCTTCATGCATCACGTGCAACCACGCCGACGTTCCGCTTCAAGAGCCTTCTTTTCACTGCACCCTTCTAGCATCTTCACAGTTTTCAGACTCGTCATTAGCACTACTTGCTACTCCAGACGGTTGTTAAAGCGCCACTCGCCGCGTAGGGACCTCGTCGATGGATAATTTTAACTTTAACCCGTCTATGCCTCGTCTGACTTTGCGCGATATTCGACTCTGAAACCCAAGGAAAAACAAGGGGAACAGATCGACCGTACAACTTGGACAAACGATCTTTCGTAGGAAACGAAATTACGATAATTACTGCGCATAGATATGTTGTTTTGTTATTGGTAACGTTGTTTAATGGAGTTCGATCGAAACCCCATCTTGTCAAATCTGTAGAGCCTGTTTGATGGTGTTGGTCTGCGTGTAAAGCAATCGTTTACTCTTAAATTTTTGATACCACCACGCTCGTTTGCATTATTCCGTAAATTCGTGCGTTTGGTGAAAATAGCTATTGTACATAATTAACCACGGTTCCATTAAAAGTTGGACCTGTGTTGGACACAGCGTTAAGGAAGACGATAAGTAGCTTTTTGCTAATTACGTACGACGTGGCGGAAAATAGAAGAAGTTCGTCGTGTCGGATTGGCCCGTGACGGAATGATTAACTATTTGCCTCGGCAAAGTTATTAACCCATTAATTTAAACCCGGATTTAAACCGTTCCAATAACAAAAAGAAAAATTTGTTACGGGGGCTATAGAACTTTGGAAACGTTATCTAATTTTTATGGTATACCAGGTGTTTCGAAATAAATGATTAACCTTTGAAAAAATTCTCAGAATAAATCCTGATAGACGGAAGAAGTATGATATCTTCGACTCGTACGATAGATGTAATTCTCGTTATTATAGTCGCGAGGCAAATGAGACACGTCCTTCTACCTAAACGAGTTAATATTCATACGCGACTAATGTAATGAACACGAGCATTATCTATCCATCAGACATACACGAAGACATCCAAACGACATTTAAGCTGATGTAATCCCACCCACGCGTGCTCTCTTGGACACAGAGTTTGTCTCCCACGGAGAAACGTATCCATCTACACACTTTCCACGATCATTTTCTCCTCGCGAACCAGCTTCCACTGCTTGGAATGTGCTAACCGAGACGTGTATAATTATTCGAATTATCAAGATCCGGAATCCAGAGAATATAGCACGGAGTTTAAATTCTAGAATGTAACTCGTATCGTTTCTATGTTGTTCCATGCACAGAACACAGGGCAAAGTAGAACACTGTCGAAATTCGCAAGAGGATTATGCAAGGAGGATTACCAGACTAGGCGGAGGACCTCCGTTGTCCTTTCCAGTTTCCTGATTTTCACAATGTGACACCTTTGTGCCAGCATTAGAGCAGACTAGATGCCGAAGATTCTACTTTTGGAGCTTGAGTTCAGTCACGGTTCAGCGATTGTAAAGAGATTAAGCGTAATGCGTATGTAGGATGTAAGTACATTCCGTTTTCTCAGGAGATATGTGTTTTGATTCGTCCTGATGGATGAAATTAGATGGAAATTTAGATATTCAATCCCACCTTGGTTTCTTGGATTATTTTCTATTCAAAGATTTTTTTAAATCGTTTTTGATAAGCTTGATTTCTCCTTGCAATTTTGCGCTACAAACTTTTTCGAAGTATCGAAAGTCTTGTCATTTGTTGAAACGAAACCGAGATTGACATAGAAGTACGAACATCCCAGTAAATAATATAGAAATAGAAATCAGAGGAAGAAAGCATAGAAATGTGAATTACGAAGGTTTATGGAAATCTTTGCATGGATTTTGCTGATCTACGCTATCATTTGACCATGACACTAAGAAAATCCGAAGATATTATTATATGTCTGCTTCGGTTAACGTATTGTGTTTAAAATAAACACTAACAATAGCTGCACGATTTCATATATCGTTCGTTAACCTTTCGAGTATGATTACGAAAATCTTGCTCGCATCAGCAGATAAATTTCCACGTAGAGCCTCGAGAGATGCTCGAACCTTCTCAGCGTGTTAACGCGCTTGACCAGGAAGACGTTTCACCAGAAGAGGAAGGCGCTAATCGTTGATAGCTTATCGGCAAGCTCGACGTTTTTCGCCGACGACATTAAGTACACCGAAGTGCACTCTCTTCGGTTTGAGAAGACACTCGATTTACGGGTTAACGAGGCACTCACGGTGCGCCAAACCGTTTCACGGAGCAGCGGTTAACCGTCCCCTGAAGGTTGCTGCTCTGCTCGGCTGCACTTTTGGAAGGCCGTTGGGGATGATGCACGAGCGCGTTACGAAAGGAAACCGAGAAAAAACGAAGAGAGAAAAAAAGATAGAACAAGGAAAAAGAAGGGAGAAACCAGGAAAAATTCGCGGCGATTACTTGGGAATTTTTCTTACGATTTATGGCTATATCTACCCTCGTTCTTACTAATAACGCTCTGCTTCCACATTCGTGAAAATTTTTCTTGCCGCAGCTTGTAGCTGAAAGTATCATTAAACGCGATTAACGCGTGGGTGCTGAACCCATTTTAAGGATCTCCGAAAGTAGGGCAAAATATTCTTAACGATGGCGAACATTTTGTGGCGATAGAGTTATGATACGATAACGATTAGCGAAATTGTATTTTCGCTCGAATCTGTGGTCGTGAAAGAACGTCTACCAAGCACGAGTGTAAACGAATGATGTAACATTGTTGCAATTTCCGGAGATTTTTTTAAATCTTTTCAAATGCTGCACATTTCCACAGCTTTATATTTCCAACAGCGGCAATGCGGCGTTGGTATTAATATTCGACGGATAGACGCGGTTATGCAAATTATCGCGAGTCGAGGAATCCCGTCTAGAGTCGTGTAGGTGGTGCTCGTTTGGAGCATTACGAGGGGAAGGAGGAGATCTACCGGCAGTCTGGATAGCTCAATTGGTCGAACCTGTCGTTCGACAAACGAATGATCCGGCTTCGAAATGCACCGTCGGTCAGCGTTGATGAATGGTCTGTGCCAATGCGAGCGTCACGTCAATCCTTTCGCGATGCTGATGAACGCGTGTTGCGCAGTTATGCAGTTTACTGCATTTCGACCAATACAATAAGATGCATTGTACGGCCATGTTCAGTCTGTTCTTACAGAAAATTAAGTCCGTCAAACGTTCGCGATATATGAAGTTTATGGGAAAAAGAAAAGAGATATCTTGTTGGAGGTAGAGTTCTTTGAATCATTATAATTGCTTTCGTTGAGTAATGACTCGTGTTGAGAAGATACGTTTGAACTTTCTACCGAGATTCCTCCCTGATTGCCTTCTATGAAATTTCTCTGCTGTTACGAAATGTCTTATTAAAAATCATAATTGTTAGTAATTCTGCAAATAGTAATTTCTTCTTTATTTTCTTGTTTCATAAGCTGCTATTAAATATACGAATACGTTTACTGCGTACATCTCGCGTCTAAGTCGGCGTATTTTTGCAATATCACATCGATTTCCATATCGGAGGCGAATAAAAAATCGAAATTTTGAGTAAATATTTGATAATACTGCATACGACAAGAATCTAGATGTGAAGTATAAAACAACACTGTTACATAATAGAATCTTTATCATACCTAACAGCGTATCAGACGAACAAGTTACTCGGAGACCCGCAAACGCAAAAAGTTTATCGATTCTTAATGGGTTACTTGCGCATCCTCGAACAAGCTCCGCTCCAAATGACAAAAGTCGTAAACTTCGAACAAGCATCATCCTTGGACCACATCAGTGGCCTTACTTCGCAAGAGCAAGCGTGTATTTTTCGGGACAATCTAGACGCCTAATTTTCTTCGAAGCACGCAAAGCGCCGGCTGCAGTTTCAGTTTGTAATGAGTTTAAAAGAACGCCAACAAAAATTACAGGATACTATTAGAAAGAAAAAAAAAAAAAAAGGAAAACTCGGACAGAAGAGGGAGAAGAGAAAAAATGGTAAAAGGGAGTATAGCTACAGCATGGAGCGGTGCTTTATTACCAGACCGGAGAATTAAGGATATTTTTGGGGAGCAGCAAATTACGAAGACCCAGTTATGTAGCCCCGGAATATGCGCACTTTTTTCGAAAGCCATTTCGTTCTGAAGGTGGCGAGAAACGCGTTTAAAGTCTCGCGAGATGCCACGTTCTTTCTTCACTCGGACAGTGATGCGTTTAAAGATCATTCGCCAGAATACTTGTAATATTCGCACATATAGTCACATTGAAATTCACACACGTGTTATTATTATCTAAACGTAAAATTCTCATTCTGAATGTTCCGCGTTCAGTTGCAAAAAGATTTCACGCATTTCGATAGATCGGTGTTTCTAACGATGTCAGCCGATCTATCTAAGAAATTTCGGTAAGTTTGCGTGAGAAAGGAGTCTATCGTTGCTCTACGAACATCCTCTGGTGAAGCAGTAGCGTTTCTGTCGCGAAAGGATTAACGAGACGCTATGCAACTTGATCGTAGTGGAAGGAGGATGAGGTGCAGGCGGTCAAACCACGAAGCAGTCGACGCTTGGTTCGGGAAGGTCGGTCGGCGCGGGGAGGAAGACAAGCGGAGGAATGCCGAGGAAGAATGCACAAGGGGAGATCGTGTGGGCGCGTTCGCGAGGAGCAAGGCACGCTGCGGCCGACACGGCCGCAGACAGAGACATTGCATCGAGGTTAAACGGCTGAACCCAGCGAGGACCCTTCGGGTCAAATGCCTAAATTGCCGCGTCACAGTCCGCAAGACAGCGCGCCGTTTATGCGAGCATGGCATTAAAGAGATGCACAGGGGGACAGGCAGAGAGAGAGAAAGAGAGAGAGAGAGATAGGGAGAAGAGACAGAATAGAAGACGAGTCAACGACGTTATCTGGCTAAACGAGCAATTCCACCGTCCAGTGTTTCGTTGCAGGTGAGACGCGTGGGCGAGATGAACGACTAGCAGGGGCCATTTAATGACTCCTTTTATGATTCGTAGCGGATTTTCGATTGCTTTCGTCACGCTTCGCCTTGTTCCGCTTTTGACCGCCTGCGTATCGTTAGGTGATTCTTAAATAATATGAGAAGTGGTTCAATAATACCACCAATATAAGGTAATCGTTGCATCGTCACTTTATGGTCTTGAATATCATGTTCTGCTCATGTTCCTTTCTAAATATAATGGGCATCGTATAAAATTTTTCAAGTACACGTATATTCTTAATATCGCAAGATACACTGATTCATAAAATCTCAGTAATTATTATACGATTATTATGTCTTACCAAGCATTAATTTCTGACAATATTGACATTTTCCAAGGAGGTACCCGTATTAGATCGGTCGTGACAATTTCAAAATAAGGAGAATTATGTAACGGGAGCACGGCGAGATCGACGGTTCGCGCGAATCGTGTGGTCGTTTACCGAGAACAGACGATGACGCGGTTGACTTCGAATTGGACAATATTAAGAGCGGTGGCGGTCGTTGACACGCGACACGGCTGACACGCAACATGCGCGTAATCGATGATCCGTGAGAAAATCTGAACGACTGCGATGATGCGAATTAGCGTTCACGATTTTCTACCGTCCTGTCTCTATTGTTCGGTAAATCGATACAACACTTCGTAACGTTTCGCCGAAGGCGATCACCATTGCCATTCCCAGAACCAAAGTCATTTAATGCTCTACCGTCGATTGATTTTAATAAAAACACCATGAAGAATGATCGTTTCTTTCGTCAGATGTTTTATTCGAAAATGAAATGATCTCTGATAGGTGGTTTTATTTTTAACGTTGGAAATGAAAGCAATCGTGATCAAATATTTGCGAAACGATGTTTTAAGACTCGTTGTTACCTTTTCTCTTTTAAGAAGAACTGCATTGTCATCGTATCTTCTTGTATTCAAAAGTATTTATGAGAAAAATGATTGGTTAATAAATACCGAAACGTAAAAAGAATGATACTTCCATAAATCAATTACTATTATTATACAATTAATTCTCTTACCTTTGACAAATTGAATAATATATGGTAAAATATATAATCTAAAGTTATGTAAGTAAAAAAATAATACAGATTAACAAGCTTCCAATTCTCTGTTTACCATGAAAATTTCACCAAACATACCTCACGCAGCAACTATGTCTGGCCGCATCTCGCGTCAGTGCACCGACGGACCGTTTCACGAAGCGTACTTTTACAACCTCATTCGCGATTCGTAATCCCAATAAACCTTCAATATTCCAGGCGAGTTCGCTGCCATTTAAGATTCGCCACGGGAGCAACGCAAGGCCATCAATAACGCGGCTGACCCTTACGGAACGGCTCATTCGAAACGCCATCTCGCCGTGGACCAATGACAAGCGTGTTAAATGCGACTTCGATATCCATTTCGTGAGAGAGGCGTCTTACATTCTCATGCCGAGACATAATTCGAACTCGACCGAGTTCCGCTCGAACACGTCTCGTTCCTTCGCTCAAGAATCCTCTTCTTCCTCTTCTCTCTTCGATAATATCTCGAAAGAAGGTACGACGATCCAGTAAGAACGACGACTCTCCGTCCAAAGACTCTCCGCCGCTTCATAATGTCGCGACCAACGTACCAACGCATTAACCGTGCACGAGCATCACCTGGCAAGATGTACGTGGGCCGAGAAAAAGGTAAATGGAAACGGTCAATTTTGCACCGATTCACGATTACCAAAGAGTCGTGAGAACGGTAGGGGCGTGTTCGTTCCAGGGAGGGCTTCCTCTAATGAGCAGCTCGTGCGTGCCGAGGCTGAACCGCTCTTTGTTCATCCCTGCCGCATCAGGGACAATCCCAACACTCATTAGGCGTGCATCAAGATGAATCCACCGCGGGTCACCCATGAAATTGAAATAATGGCACCGTACGCGCTCGAGCCTGGGCCCGTGTTCCGCGACACGGAACCGTTAGGCGTGCCATCGGAGACACATCCGTGGACGTCATCTTAAGGAGAGGCTTTTGTTGTCCGACCGAGGAAAAGGTGGGAGTACAATGGAGAAAGAATATGGTGTCCGCTTTCTGGTTCTGCTGGATACACCGCGCGCATCACCGATTGGTCATCTTGGACGACATTAATCGTCCACTCGCGTTCCGACCGGATTTCTCGGACATTAATCGCGGTGGAAAAATGGATTTGATCTGGAAGTCGCGGTAGGGAAGAATGGGTCATCGATTGGGGAGACGAATAGGATTCATCTGGTGAAAAGCACCTAGAACCGGGGGTGGTAAAAACCGAAGGTACGTTCTAAGATAAATCTCTTCCAATGGCGGCGACAGAATTGTGATATTTGAAAACATTTCTCAGGAAGAGTCTTTCTGGGAACAGAGTCTGCGAGGAACATTCCGTTTTATCTTCGATATCTTAATAGCTCTTCCTCCAATGGAATTGGAACAATTCAATAATACAAAAATAACGCCGCGATCGATGGAATGCACAGGAGTTTATTTGAGTAAATGGGAGAAATGCGTGTACGAACGTGAGATCACTGTAAGACAATACCTAACCTGCATGCGCGAAATTTATAAATCGCAGAATATTAAATACAGGAGCAAAAAATTTACCTACGTCTCGTACCTACGTCATTATGTTATTCTATCTTCTTCCAAAAATTACTATATATTTATAAAATATCGCTGGCATTCCAATTTTCCCCTAACCTTCCACGACCATGTTACAACAAATTCAGAAGCAACACGACCGTCGCGCATTTCGGGCGCGGCAAAGCGCGGGAGATTTGATAGCCGGAAAATTACGAGGATGGCGATTATTCGGTCGACCGCAGGCCAATTCGGCTGACAAGAATCAACGTTTCGGCCGTTGTTGGGAACATTACCGACGTAACCGTCGCCTGCGTTAACATTAATCGCGTCGAATTACTATCATCATTATTCCCGGTAGCGCGGGGAATTCAAACAAAAGCCCGAAACCGCGCTCGTATTTTAATACGATGGATAGGTATTGTTATCAACAACTAGAAGATTTTTCCTCTCGCAAACGGAGGATTACGTCTCGAGTCCTGATCAATCTGCTAATACCTTTCGTGTCTAAATAAATTGCTATAGCACAACACGAAATATGAAATATAGCACAAGATGGAAAAACGAAGATACGCGTTATTAATGGTAGGGTATCGGATTGAAATTATTATTATAGTATATAGTATAAATGTAACTCAATTTAAATATGCTATAGAAGAATCTCACGTCGATGAGAAGAGCAAGAAACCTTTCGAAAGCCGAAAAAATATCTCGCAGACATTAAAAAATTGTTTATCGAATTAGATTCATCAAACCAACTAGGCAAAGAATTAAACGGTTAGAAATAAACAAAATTTAATTCTACCATTATTTTCCCTATATTACTTTCTTATCTCAGAATACATCATTCTCGAACAACTTCCTCTATCTCCAACTTATTAAACCCGTCCAAGTAGGATGCGCGAGTTCGAAATTATGGGACGCGTATTAGCGAGATATCAGCAGCGAGACACGCTAGACTGGCAGAAATCGGCTGACGTTCTGGCTCTCAACGAAGCTAAGCTGTTGATCGCGAACCTCTATTTTGCTTGTCGAGCTGCGCGCTGCCTCCTCTATGCCAGACCCCCTTTTGTTCCGAAGTTTGCGAAACTGCACGCGATTATGGCCGCGTCACGTAACTCCTCGGCTGCTTCAAGTCGCGTCACTGAACTCTCGGCGAAGTTAACGCTACCGACCGCATTGTTTCGTCCCGCGTTCTACTTCTCCTTCTTTCCTTCGACTCACGCTGCGATCGTTATCACCCGGAAAAAATCCATAAGAATTCGTTGGTGACCATTCAACGAAAGGTCGACGAACGACGAGACAAAAAGACTGTGAAGTTAAGTACTTGAAGTTTGTGTTTATTTTGAAGTTTTACGACGCGGGTATATTTTTATTAAAACACGTGTGAATTGGAGCGATCAATCAATTTTCTATTTACGTGCTATCTGAAATATTCAAATATTCGATATTGGCGTACTTCTATATTTACGAAATCGGAGAAAAATGCGACCTGCATCGTTCGAAAATGATGAAAATCGGAACACTGTTCCTGGAATATCAGGAATTCAAGCGAAGATATCGTATTGGTGTAAAATAATTATTTACGGGATAAAAGCGTCGAACGATAATTTATAATCGAACCGAATTCCATTCTGACTGCCATTTACGTTTTTATTGGAAGATGATCGCGTATTCTACCATTCTCTCTCCCTGGTATTATCCAGCATTTTCCATGTTGAACAATCGTTGAACCTTTTACATTCGAATAACCACATCAATCAAAACTTGTAATAATATAATTTATCATTTTGAAAGGGGAATCGGCGAAATTCGTCAAACACATCCCTTCAGAATAGAATTTAGAAAGCTACGCCGACCCATAAACCATCCTAATTCGTTCGATTTAAACAGTCAGCGATTAGCATATAAATCAGCTTTCGTTTTACGTGCTAATAACTTTCCTCGTTTTGGAACACGCCCATCGTCAATGCGTTCTTGTGCAGAATCCGCTATCTGACCGCCACGAAGCGGCTCTTAATGAGATTTCCCGGGAAGACACCTATCGCGCTCGCGGCTATTTGTCCACGACCGAACCACAAAGACGTAGTTAAATCAAAGACGTGGCTTCCTAGATGTTCCACAGTCATCTTGAAGTAACACCGAATTCCCCTGGGCGGATGAAGAAGCAAATACTCGAACCTCGAATACTCGAACTACCAACGGGGGAGAATTATTTGCGAAGAGGGTGAAAGGAGAATTATTTGCGGTGCAACGGTAGTTTGGAGAATTGTCGGCAGCAAACGACGCACTCATCGCGATCCTAGGCCATTTCGTCCTAATGGACATCGCGCCTTTGTGCGTCTTCGTAACAATCAGCAGCCAGTGTCCGAAACGAAGCTTAGAACGAACCATCTTTTTTCCTACCTTTTTGCCTCGTTTTTCCCCTTTTCATCGAATTTCAATCCTCCGGTGCGAACGATGTCTCTTCGATTCGATTGAAACGTACTGTCCCCTTGTGAACGGACGAGTCACCCCTGGGATCGGTGGTTCTCATCGAACAAGCCGGCTGTTCGGAAGAACGAGGCCATATTTGATCGGTGAACAGCGAAGCCGTGGTTTCAGAGGGAAGCGAGCGTATCAGGAGATCGTGTTTCCACAAGATACCGCTTTGTTCGATCGATAAGCGTCTATGGTAATCGGGAACGCTTAAAGAAACTCGAAGAACGAACTGTCGGAGAGTCGGGAAGAGATCCCTGATACCGGGAATTCCGATTTCCTGGGGAGACTAAAACATCTTACTGCAAAAGTTTGCCAATGAATTTGATCGCGGTCGTTTGATTTGTATTCGATATAGGTAATGGTGGGACATTACGGTGACGATACCGTGGAATTTTTGGCACGATATCGATACTAGAAATGGAATGTTGAATTGGTCCATTACAGCGAACGTTTCCCAGTGGACAGGTCTAACGTGCTATAGTCGATTAAAATTATCATTCTGATCTCTAATATGAGATAGGTTGGAAACTGTGTCGATTCTCTCACTTCCGACCGGATGTATAATTATTCCTCCTCTAAAAACGAACGATCGCGGGAGCGAGGATTATCTAAACTGTTCCAACAAATGCTCGGGAATTACCGCGATTCGTAGGATAGAGTGTGACATATTTTTAATAAGGTTGGAAAATGTATAATTAAGTGCAATGTGGACCGAATATTACGATACTATCAGAAATTGTACGATACGACGGAATACAAGATATGCAGAACGTTTTTCTAAATAAATGAAATTTCTTGAATTTAGATAAACACGAGGAAAGAATATAAATGCCACAGAAATAAATATCATAAATATCATTTCTCGTAGACATCGGTTGTTTCTTGAAATGCGATCTAAATTACACCGACAAGGTGATTTTTATCTCGTATTACGATTTTGAACTCATTATGTGTTACGTACGTACATTACAGAGATGTATACGTCACACACTAACATAATCCGGGGTGATTGATGACAGGTACGCTGCGATCACATCTTAATTTACAATAAATTGCTGCCGCAATCAACTGTTTTTATCGTTGCCTACGAACAGTGGATCAAATGTACCAATGGAAGTGAATTCTTGCGTACGATACCACATAGACGCATTAAGTATTTCGTCAAGCCTTTTTTCTTTACAAATAAATAGCAATCTTTACGTTTATTCACCTATCATCTATCTAAGTCTTCAAATACTCATGAAAGTTGACTCGATAAATCAATTTATAAGGCGCCTTTGATCTGTTCTCAAGCGCAGAATTATCTTTGATTTATGCAGGATTTCCACACCATCGCCTCAAAATTGTATTAAAAATTCGTAAAAAAACTGAAGCACTTAACATGCTCTACTTTCCGATTTTTAGACCTGATCGATACGAACGGGTCATATTTAACTGTTAGTCATATTATATTTATCAGGTTTATTGTATATGAACGGGGAAAAAAGGCAATGTCGATTTTAACAAATTTTGACTTTAATATTCATTCGTATGCTCCTGCATCTGCCCTTTATTACCGGCTATGTCGTATTAATTTGAATTACAATTGTCTGAATTTTACAGAACTTATAAGAAATTGAAGTATACAACGTGCTTCTCACTTCTTTACATTTTAATGTGTTATATATTATTTACAGTTGTACGCAAAAATTGTAAATGATGCAGGATAGAATGAAGAAAAAAATGTTTTATTTTGATATAGTGTCTGCGAGAAAACAACAAGTTTTGATATTATATACTGAAAAATAAATTTTCGTTTCGTGAGAAATGCCAAAATCCTTCCTTTCTCCCGTGGACTCTTCACGTATATTTAAACTACGAGAGTCGCAAGTAGAGGAGACGTGTCGTGAAGACTCGTAGAATAATTTAACGCCGCATACGAAAAGGTCCAAAACTGTACTAAACAAATTCGATATTTACCCTTCTATATTAAAATACAAATCCTAAGTCAAAATATACACAAATATCTTCATTTTAATTCAATATATCGTTTCTCTACCACTGATAACCAATCTATCTATCAACAATAATGTAATAACGTCCACAGTGAGCATCTAAAAGTCTTCGAGTCCAACGTCCACAAATTCATTCGTTCCATTCGACGATATTCAATATATCCCAACGACAAAATGATCTTTCTTCTACATTAGCGAATACGTAACATCTCTATACGCCGAACGGATGGCGTAATTAGTTGAAACGTGTCAAAGAGAAAGGAGAACAAGACTCAAAAGCAACGTGCCATTATCGGACACGGTATTATGAAGTACCTTCTGCGGTGTATCACGGGAATTATCCCAGGCGGATAGCGCATCAAGACGAGCACTCCCGTGGTCCTCTGGAATTGGAATCCCGCGTTCGTCCCCGCTCCATGCAAACGAGTTTACATGCAAATACGTTTACCTGCCATAAACCAAACGCTCGGCAGGACACGCGGTCACGCCGCTCTCTATCTTTCGCCAGCGCGGCAACGCGTCTACTCGTACGCGGCTAACGCAAACTGAACGAACGTTTCGCTTGCAGATTCCCGGTTCAACAGAGCTTCAACCAGCGTACCCGCAACAAGAGATGCGTGAATTGTTACGTTCCACCTACGTCCATCTCTCGTCTACGCAAATGCATGGTAAAATGTATTCGATCCTGCGTTTAACCCTATATTTGATTACGGTTCCGAATCTTTTCCTAATTAATCTTACTATTCTTCCTTCCTTAATTCTTCTTTCCTCAATGTTATTCTCTACGTTTGAGAAAAGTGAATTTTTAATATAGGCTTTAAAAATAAGACATATGTATATATTTTAAAGTGTATCGTCTAACACTAAGGTTAGATTCTACAGTATTTTAATTATTTTTATTGATATGGAAGAATATCTAAGGGGAAAAAGATAATTGAAATATTATAGAACCAGATCTTACTGTTAGATGAAACATCCTTCTAAACGCCCTTCTCTACGTTTTACGATAAAAAGAACTTTCTTCTGACAATGATCTTAAAATTTAAGAAACACGATACATCCTAAATAAGTACTAACAAATATTTTGATACTTTCCATCTTCTTCCACTCGGCCTAATATTACATGTACCGTTCGTACAATCATCATTTCTGAAAATTTAAGTTATGCTCCACTCTTTTCATTGCACGCGCCTTTACAGCCACTAGGTTCACGGCTGCGGGTTACGACAGTTCCCGGCCGTGTCCCGGCGGAAGTCACGATATCGACTTTCGGAAACGAGATTTCTGACCGACCAAGCGAGTTTCATCTCCGGATCCTTTTACTCGTCGATTCCTCCGACGACAGGGCTACAAAATTTCTAACCGCGCTGATTTATCAAAGGCGGCACAAATACAAATCCGGGAGTCAACCAAATCAGAGCCACCTTGCGCAATGCAGTTAATATTATTAGCGAAATTTTACGAGTTACGAATTACACGTTACCAACGGATATTAATAATTATCTTCGTACCACAGTAACAAGTCTGATAATAAATCTTTCGAAGATAATTAATATTTATTGGATCATAATGTATCTTAGCAAATTTCCAAGCGTTCAACGACGCAACGAGAGAACAATGTACTCGCATCTGTGGCTTTTGTCAGGAGGCAGACAGTCCGATTATTCGCGGTTTGAAGTACCGATTGTCTTGTTACCATTGTTGTAACGATTCCTTCACACCTAATATGATGAAATGCATGCGTAATCGAAGAGTGGGGAACGGTATTGAGATGTAGGAGTTTCAATTGACGTTGATTTAACAGATACGGTTCGTGACAAATGCGACACGGGCCGCCATATGTCAGCTATGCTCGACTGCGCAAGATGAAAAGAAGCGTTATCAAAGTTCTTTCGCGTGCCATTGCTTTGTGAGACCAGTTAGGTGTTAAAAAACCGTTAAAAAATATTTCTGTGTCCTTCAAGCTTTAGTTGACGACGTTGTTAGGAGCATTCGTGTCGACAAATTGAATGATTCTGATTTGCCAAGAATAGTGATCTATGTATAGTGATCTGTATTAAACGTATACCTACTTAACTGACCTATACTAAACGTTACCATTATTTGGTTCACAAATAGGTATTGATATTTCTGGTACTAGACTTGCTTTTATAACGGTATGTAATAGAACTGCAATATCGAATCTATTTAAAATTATTAATGTATATATATATTAAATATCTATTTTCTTTGTTACTAAATACAACGAAAATAAGCAATGTATGTATGTAAATGATAATAATGTATTTCAAAGGCAAGTATTATGTTCTATGTTCCATATTAACGTCAGTCATCAGAGATAAAGTACGAGACAAGTAAAACAAATTCTGCAAACTTCTCATGTTTTTGTCATTAAAGATCTCATTTTTTGATTTTGCTTTAAAGTTCCGATGAAGCCATTAATTTCCATGGAAACTCTTGTTAATTGCGCTATCGATCACAAATAGACGTGACGTTGAATCCGCCGCACAACTTTATCCTCGATATTCTCGTAAAAGTTAGAGGTAGTCTGAAATAATTTCGATTTTGCAATATTCTAGAACAAAGCGTCATTTAATACTAGCTCGAGATATTCAATACACTGTGTACAAAGCGGCAGATCGATACTCTTGTACACCAAACTCGAAACACCTGATTCCAAGAATTCACCATTTGCAGTTCGAGGAACGCGCGATGTTTCCTCGCCTCTGGAAACGCAAAGAGAGATAGCGTTGGTGTTTTACAATCGTTACTCTTTGACAAATGTCACGTCGACGAATTTCACGCCCATCAAACGCCACGTTCCAATCTTCAAACGATCAAACCCTCGGTCATCGAGCTCGCAAAACCGACTGTTGAACGCGAACAGGTTTTCTCTGTTGTTACGTTCGAACGCGAAAACGACAAAAATCGGTGACAACATAGATACATAAACTTGGAGGCAAACAGTCAATAGCGAAAAAATTCCATAACCGAGAGTGCGCTATAGAATACTTTATAACGACTTTCATTTGCTAACCATCTTTCCGCTGGGCTGCACACGCGCAATTAAAGACAAAGACTCGTTAACCGCGCGCAATCAACAGCCCGCGTAACGTTTGTCCGGTTTCGAATTAAAAGTCGACCGCAGTTAAATCGTTATCTGTCGCCGAAGGAGACGTTAAAAACGACGCAAACCCACCGACCAGCAAAATTAATTATCGTCGAGTGAAATGTCTTGTCTTTACCGAGAACCTTTAACGAGTTTCGTGTCATGGAGTAAATTGCAACGAAAGTTGCAATTTTTAAACCGCGAACTTTAAATTCAAGTATTTGATTCTTCGCGCCTGGGAACATTTTCTATTGAAATTACTGCTCGGAAGATATTTTCTGAGAAAGGCAAGAATACAGAAGATCTTTATTTTAGCGGAGACTATACTCTGAAGCCGATGTCTGGCTTGAAGGTCCGCAAGCTTTTTATAAAAAAAAACAGCTTAGAACTGTTGTAACGAAATGCTCGAGCAGTATAATAAATATAATGATATAATGTTCGAGATTTACAGAACATCTATGTAATTCCATCGCAATACATAGCAACAGACTTACAAAAGTTTTGAAATAAATTCAGACCGAAATTAAATTCCTATAGATTTCCAAAATGACGATGATAGATACGGCAAGTGAAAAAGATTATCTGAAGTAAATAATGTTTAGGACGTACAGTATACGCAATTCTATCAGAAAATTCGCAATATTAACGAAGTTACAAGAGTTGCAGGTAAACTCGCAGTGAAATTAAATTTCCGTGCTTCTCCAAAATGGCGGCGATGTTTCCAACGGCATCGTGGACCGATTGTTTGAAACAATAAAGATCAGCCGTATTTCCAGGCTGTGAAAGGCTGGCTGAAAGGCAGCACTCGAGTCTGCGCTTCTTCTTACCTCGTGTCTCGGATAAATTTTCGCGGCGTAATATTCGCGGTCGCGTTTTATCAGCCGCGATAAATCAGCATAAGAGCAGCGACGGTAAAACGCGTGAGATCCAAGCATTTTGCCGGTGGCGAACGTGCCTGCTTTCTCTCTTCGTTCCTTGGTAATCGTTATTTATATAACGTTGATCCGACGTCTGCATTAGCGTTTCGTCGCGATGTAACTTCTTCCATTTGCCTTCGTTTCGTGCTTCTTGTTCGACGTACTCCTCGTTAAACATCTCCTTTCCTCGTTTTTCTATTCTCGAACGATCGATTATTTCGACTGCCTGTTTATACATTTAGATTTCTTTTGCAAGTGAATAGGATGATAGATTAATTCGTAGAATTGTTTTCTCAAAGTTTGAAGTTAACGTCGACCATAACGATGTCCTAAATTTTGATCGACATACAATTTCTGTCAGAAATAGTAGCAAAAAAAAAAAAAAAAAGGAAAGAAATTTACTATGTATATTACACGTGTATTGAATTTTAAGAAGTGCTGTAATACAATTCTTGGGAACCTCATTGTTTAACGGCATGAATCATCCGGATATTTTAAGATCGCGTAACTTTTTTATGAGTTTAAACTTGGGAAATGCACTGTAAAAGTTGCTGAAAGTATGGATTTACCGGTTGAAGAAGCTTATGTAAATGTTAGAATGATTTAACTTTGATTTGTAGAGTCCAACAGCGATGATTTTTCATTGTAGGAGGCGGTAGGAGAAATTGAATTTTCCATGGACTGAAAGTGTTCCAAAATAAAAATGTTAAAAATGCAGGATTCAACTACCAACAGAAGGTATGTGTAAACATTTTTTGCGCACGTTGCACATACGGAATGGATTCTTTCAGCTAGATTGCAGTATCAGCAAGTTTACATTTCGTATTTTCGATAGAATACATTGCATGTATTATAGAATATTTTGTATTGGTAACATTTTAATCATAACTGAATATCGAATGGAAATTTATATGCAATAAACGGTTAATTATCAAAAGCTTATTAAAAAAATATCTTTCACACCTTTACTTTGTTTTTACATCAATTAACTTTAAAAGAACCAACTGATATTACACAACATCTATATTCATATAATATCGATTACACGAACGGTATAAAATATTAATTACCCGATGAGGTGTAATTACAAAGTTTATTCGCAAGGTAAACTACGAGCCATGATAATAACGATCGCGATTATCGCAAATACAATATGTTATCATTATAACCATATCCTGTACCTACGTATTGGCAAATATTAATACTTCTATTAAACGCGATTAAATAACATACAGTCGATCAGCTCGGATAACTCTGTAACGTCGCGACTCGCTGATGACAAACGTAATCGTTCGTCCTGATAATTATCATAATCTTGTATAAATTCTCAATTGCGTTTCTCTAAAGATATTAGCGTCCTTTGCGTATTCCGCACGCTTCCTCGATCCTCACCTCGCACCAAGTGCACACGAGGCAATAACCAATTGCATTAACCAACGCTTTGATCGTATAATATTATATAACCGCTGTGCTGGTTAGGTTTCGCAAACCGAATGGTAATCGGTAATATCGTAATTAATATCGATTCAACCGACACCGGCTCGTTATTTCACGTAATATTCCACCCGATATCGCGTTACACGATGATTTAGAAGGACGATTTGTAGAACGTCCCTCGTTTCTTCCTTCATATTTACGTAAAGCTGGAGGCACCATCGTAAATTACCAAGATTTTTCTTTTCGTACATTTGTAACACGCGTCAAAGGTGTTCTTTTTTTTTTATTTCATCTATATTATCACCTTTAATAACTTGATTTGATTATTTGATACGTAAAGGTATGAAAGTTTAATCAAGAAAATATCAAAGGACCACGTACAGTTTCTGTGTATTTATATGTAATCTTTTATTCATCTGTACATCTGCTCGTTTTACACTCCAGCCTGTAAGTAGATCTCTTAGAAATTTCATTTGTAGATACAATGTAAAACGAACATAAAAGCTTAGTCCTCGTAAAAGTGCTCTTACTTCAAAGAATTAAAGAATAAAAGAGAAAATTCTACCTCAAATAATCATAAATTTAATATGAAAACCCATATCTTGAGATCAGTTTTAATATCTAAAGAAATCCTCTTAAACGAATCGTCACAGTCTGCATATGTCAACATGATCAATCCTTCCGATCAATTCGAACGAAGATAATTTCACAAATGATCGTAATAATTATCAATATAATTTCAAGTGAAACGCAACGGTTGTTAACGGCGCGACGTCTCGCGCTAACGCTCACGGATAATCCCTAATCATTTTAGTGGTATGTGACTTTGACAACTCGAACGCTGCGGTAGTTGGCAGCCTTTTAGACAGGACACGATTTTACTGTCAGAGATATCCGTGTCGGCAGAACTGTTTATCTTCGAAAGTCAGACCAGTTCCTGGCAACTTGGCGTACACACCGTCCCCTTCCTTGTCGGTTGTTTACACGGACTTCCGGTAAAAGGATTAATTATCGTGCTCGTCTCCCGATGATATCCGGGGATCGAGAAACCTTGACGACGAGACAGATAGAAGGAAGCTAAGAGGGAAATAGCCGAAGGAGAAAAATTTTTCCTGGAAGGAGGCAACTTTGTGGACGCGATGTAAAATGGCAGCGATTCCAACTTCCAAACGAGTTTCCGTATCCTGTCTTGGGAAGCATTACCTGTTTAACGCGTCCGGCATAAAATCTTCGTCAATTAGACAAAAAAAAAAATCTTTCTAAAAACATAAATTTAATACGAAATATGTCGAATCTAAATTCATTTATTAAAAATTAATATTATCGGATCGACCAATGATGAAACATAAACTACCTTCCGATCGTTGTAGATTTCCTCAATTTCCCTGTATTAGCGGTAGTTAAGTAGCTCGGGAGGGACGAAAAAGAATTAAAAAAAAGGAGGAAAAGTCTTAAGAAATAAAAAATTGAATAAAGGAGTTTCGGTTAAAAAGGCAGGAAAATGTTTGTTTCTTAAAACGTTTGCAGGGGTTGCATGAAAGCCGTTGGTACCGTAACATCGCTCTCTGAAGGCATTCGACGAATCGCTAATTAGGATCTTCCAAGCAGAATCCCGCGAACCAACCGGAAAGAAATTATCCGATTGCGATAGAAAATCAACGACCCTGTTCTTTGTCTGGACGAAGTGCGCACTTCTCTTCGGTTTACCCATCGAAAAGATCGAACTCACCCCTCAATCAGTCTTTGTCACGTATTTATGATTTAAACACCGATAGTATTTTTTTCATTTGCAATTGGAAATTCAGGTTAAAACGAATACATTTAGAAAATTTTATTCTAGGTTCATATAGAATTTAGATACCTACAGATACCTATTTGTTATACCTATAGATTTTTAGATATTTAGGAAAGTTGCAATGAGATTACTACTCAGTCGTAAGGAATAAACAATACGTTTCTTAAATTAATGTCTTAAATTTCGTTTATATCCCAAAATAAAAAATAAAATCAAGATATCGACGTCAAAGATAACACTAAATCCCCTTATAGTAAAAATATTTTATTATAAATTTCAGAGGAAGAATACATACTTCCAGATCACTTAATCGTCGACCTAACTCCTGGCTGTACGATATCGACTCATATCCGAGTCGTGAGTTGGCAATTAAATATCATACAACGAAGTTAAAGTTAACTATTAATTTAACGAAAGTTGAAGAAGTTAAGACTATGGTTCATTGAACATAATTTTGCGCTGAAACAATAAATACATGCCTACAACAAGAATCACAGGGATAATACATTAAAGTAACAACATGCCATGCATACATTCAACCAATCACTATGTACAGGAACTTCATCAAAATTACTTCGCCTCATCACGGCAGCAAATTCCAGTTTCTCTGAAAACCAAGCGCACAACGAAGTATGCAAAATCGTCGCTCGCCGCGTAAATATAAACAGCAGTAAGGCGACAGAGACGAGCCGAATAGAGAACATTCAGACGGAACGGGGGTACGAAATTATGAGAAAACCGAGACGGAGTCTGATATTTCGACGAAGTTTCTGTATTCACTCGGGGCTAAAAGCCTCTCGAGTTGCGGGCTACTCGACGGGTGGCAGCTGCGTCTGAGGACCGGCTCTCCCACCACCACCACCACACGATAATTTACAAACAATTATTCCGACCGGCTCGAACAGCCAGAGGCGGCGTTCCCGTTTTCTCCGTTGGCAAGCCTACCTCTGTTTTTCGGTCTAACCCCTTTCTCGATCGGCAACGCGTCTCGTTTGGCCCGCGAAAAATCGACCGCCGCAGGAATAATAATCGCGAACGAAGAACGGGAGAACCACAAGGGATGTGAGAAGGAGAAGGAAAGAAGGATAGCTCGTGAAATGTAATAACCCGACAGCGATTTAATCGTGCCATCGGCGCTCGCCGCTTGTCCCTGATAACGACGATCAGCGCGGCAAGGAGATTATCTTAATGGAATTTAATCGCGGGCTTCGTTACATCGACGATGCGACGCGGGGAATGTTTCACAAGGGAAGAGAAATTTCGCGGCAAGTGAAAGCAGATCTACGACGTCGATCGTTCTTTGAGAGAGGGTTTCAGTAATTTCAGCCGGTAATTCCACGTTAACCATCCACCCTCCTGCTGGAGATGAAATTGAAGAAATTTGATAACGAGCCACCCTCGGGCGTTAACGTTGAACATTCGCAACTATTAGCCGCGTTTACATCGCTTCGATTCCATTCGTTCACAATATTTTTAACATTCACTGTAGAAATGTAGATTTCTGTGTTCGTGATGTTGAGATAGTTTGATATCAGAGGTTCCAATGTCGTATAATTTGTTAGGTCGTTCGAGTAGTCTATAAGAAATGTTTGTATTGGCCCTACTCAGGTTCAGGAATGACTCAGACTTTTGGGATACTTGACGGTTCAAGGATCCATTTAGATAGAGGAACCACTTGATGCTGAGAGTGGTAAGGTCGTCAAGGTATCATTGATCCTAAGGACTGCTCGATCTGCGATTTGTTTGGCTCAGAATTCTTTTAATCTCGGTGCATCCTGGTGCATGATAAATCCTTAGATCTTCCTAGGGATTAGGGTTTAGTGAATTCATGGCCAAGTGGTTTCAGAACTACGCGAGTCCTGGATCGTGGCTACAGCGTAAGAAACTAAATAAATGATCTGTAAGTCTGAAAATCTCAAATTAAATTATTTGACATATAAAATTGTTTAATCTCGCCTCTTACTTTTGCGATTACTACGATATTTATTAGTTCAAACTTGTGCAATCCATTGCCAGAATGTTATTTCGCTATTCTAAAACAAATAGGATTATCGTATTGACTGCTGATCTAATTTTATCGAGTTTACTAGATAATATATAAGCGTGGATCAATAGGTCGCACAAGTTGCTGCTATGTATTTTTGCCGACGATTTAATTGCCATGGATGAGATCAACTCGACGACCACCCAGTATGGTGTATTTTTTTGCAGCGAGAGGTGAATGAACGTATCAGTGAATGAAGCGCGAGTACCGATGTGATAGCATAACACACATTGATAATTATAGCACATTTATTTCCACTCGTCTTGGATAAAGTTCTCTCAAGCATAAACTTCTAGCTTGATATCACTAAATGTAAGAGATATGGCGTGCAAGTAGTGAAACGACGATGCATGACAAAACACTATTAATAGCACTGACTTCCGATTCTTAAATGTGAAATATTACAAGAGAGGGAGTATTATTCATTTTGATACGTTTAATTAACGTCAATATCCATTGAGATATTACATACGCGATTTCTTCTTCTCGTGCTAATAATAAACACCGAAGTTATAAAATAGACAGGTAAATTTAATTTATCGCATAATCATAGAATATGGTCATCAGCCATGTAAATATTTAGGGAATAAAGAAAAGACAATTGAAGGGAATTTTAGATGTAGGATTAGAGACACATTGTATCGCAATCAGATAATACAGAACAGGGTATTTTTGATACTAAAAAGTGAATTTTTAACGAGATTCTATTCGTTAACGGTGTATGTGTATTTTTATTCGTAGTTTGAGAATCGTAACGCGGCTACTGTTTGCAAGGAAAAGAGTTTCTTTTTCTCTGTTCCTCATGGGAGCACCATCGTCGCGAACTCTCGCTATTTTCACTATGGCTTACCACGGATTTTAACAATTTATTTGCTATGCAGGTCGTGTTTGAAGTCCCTCCCGGTATTATACAGAATTAAATAGTCATGTTAAGCTCCGTGCCGAGAACATGAATATGTACCGAGCGGTATTTACATGGCTCTACTACCGTCGTGAACGTCAATTTGCTTTTGAGGTCGGCCAGATTGAATTAAAATTACTCGCGCTCAAAACGTGCGCCAAAATTAATGTCGAAAAACACCGCTAGCCAGCGAACGAATAGGAAAAATTAGCTTGTTACAAGAAGTACGATTGGCAGTGTACGACTGTCTAATAATTTTATTATCTTGAAGTTCTTATTTCTCATCGTGGAAGATCAAGCAAGATAATTCTAATCTTAACAGCTGAAACAAAAAATAGTGGAAGAAAAAAATTCCGTATAATGAATTTTTCATAGACAAACTGGCGAAATTTCATCTTTAAATTTCAACGAAAAGTTTTCATTTTAATTGAAAAAAGTTCCAGCTATTTGACTTCGCGAACTATGGCGTACCTAACGTGGTTACGGAACGTTCTGAAGTATTCCAGAATTTTTTAGATTTCTCCCTGAAAAAAATTTCGTTTGAATAAAAGCTAGCTAGTTCGCTCATGGAATGTAAAAAAAGCTCTACTTGCCTACTTGTACATTTCCGATAGAAACGATAAAAAAACAAAGCATATATCATCGTACAAAGTATACCATCATCGTCCATCCACTGAAATTTGCATGGGTATAATATAAAACAGATTATTGCCACTTAAGCTCGAAGACTCGATCTTTCTTCCAGAGAAACGACCGCACCCCTCCAACACACGTTTTCTTTAGATAATACCGCATTACTAACCAGCGTTTCCACGTCAGCTGAATATCAACACGGTAATGGAAAACATCCCATCCTCGGGCGTTATGAACTCATTCACATCCCCTATGTGATATCATCCACATCTCCTGTGAGATAAAAAAGCGACGAGCGAAAAAAGATGCTCGGATAGAATTCCAGGTAAGAGCGATTTCGCGGAAAAATTGTTGTTACGCAAAGAGGCGAAATGCATTCATGGAGAGTTGGGTGCGGCGTAGGTGGCAGCAGAGGGGCGAGGGCAAAGGGTTGCCTTAGCGTTCACGTTCGCGCGTATATATCGTTTATTTCCGCGTTCATCGACCCACAATAAAAGCTCCTTCTTCGGTACTTGAGCGGAAGAACAGAGTTTCGCCTCTTTCACCGTTCCCCCTTCTGTACGGTATGGATAGAAAGAAGGAAAATGGACCTCGCGAATGCAAAGCGAAACGACAAAAAGCGTAAGGGTGGGGATGCCGGCGATCGAAACTCGTTCCCGGTGCCGTGTCAGAATCTCGCGCTCGTCTCTTTTGTGAGCGAGGAATCGAACGCGAGTTCGAAGAGAGGGAATTGAAAAAAGAACGACTCGATCGGGGCGAAGTCGAGGCAACAATCGAGTAATAGGCAGCGACGTGACCATCCCTCGGCGAGAACTGAATGATAAATGTTATCGTCTTCGAGCGCGCCCCCTGACAGAGACGAGGGATCTGCTCGCGTTACAGTTTCAAAGGACTCCCGGCAAATTGGGTCTGGGAAACCAGCCTCGCCACCTTCCCCGCTAAGAAATGAGTTTTCTTAAAGCTTTTTATTGGACGACGATATCGACGATTGAAAATTGTATAGTTAATGCTGATTTTGCGTTTTACGGTCTTGTGTTTTATTGAACTTTGAATGGCGGTTGCTTTGAAGATTCTATGTGGTCATATAATTAGGATTCAACAAGGTCACTTAATGATTCATATTAGGTCACGTGCAGGTTGTTGAGGTCATATAATTGGAGTTCGAGATCGTTTGGAGTTATATAAAATAGATCGTACAATAGTTAAAAAACCTCGAACGTTCCAGTTCAAACTCGAAGATTTCCCGTTTGACGAAATCTTCTTCTTATTGTGTTTTCCAGTTAAGGCAGAAAACAATTCAAAGAACCGTTAGAGAAGACCTAGTTAAACTGAAGCAACCTCCTGAAACGAAGGGAAGTTAAACGATACGAAATTCATGTGCCGAAACAGGGAACAAACCACGGACAAATAATTGTAAAAGAAACAACGAAGTTGTGAAAGGAGAGAACGCGGCGAAAGCGTTAGGAGCGGCAGCAAGTTTGAAAATTTTATTGCGGCCACGGGCTAAGGTATGGTTTTAACGTAGTAACGCATAAGAAGGTCTATAACTTAACGAAGTTGGCGGAGGCTGCAGAGTTCTCACGGTAACGGCGTTCGTTGCATTGCCAGGATCTCGAGAGTCTCCCTTTAACAAAGTACCGCGATGCACAGAGAGCCGAAAGGTCGAACACTTTAAAACTTGCGCCACGGTACATTTTCAGCCAGCGTGAAACAAAGCTATTTTATTGAGTTTTAAGTGTGATCCACGTTCAATTGCACATCTCGCGTGCTTCGAGTACCTGTACGTATCCGAATTTTATGTCGTTCATTTTTTTCTCGTTCACTTAACGTAGCAACCGAATTTAATGGCACATTAATGCACGAATTAGAGGAAAAAACGTTTTCAATAACTTTTATAAGGATCATTTCTGTGGATGAATAAAAACAGCAGTTACGAAGATAATATACAATCAGTATGCAAACGAGAACAAGATCGAAGTGAAATTTTTCCGGAAATTGATTGAAAATTGACAGAAAGAACAGGTTAACTAAAAATCGTTCGATTTAGAGGGAAATATAGCTGCGATGCTATCGAACTGGAATTTAACGCTTGTACCATTTACGTATTTGAATCTATAATATTCGCTATTCATGATCTGTCCACTTCTCATGCTCTGCTTATAATTTACAGATTGGTACTTTATCTTTATCGTTTTCCTATTCCTCTTGAATTTCTTCCTTCAGAAATGAAAATGTTACCATATGCTATAAAACACAAATCGTTTAATATTCAAACAGATCGAATATTCATTTACCAAATCGTATTTACTTTCTCTCGCAGTACCATTGATTCTGTAACGTTCAAGAAATTCGACACAATTATATTTTACCTTCTAAAAATCCGCCATTTTTCTGAACTTCCAAAGCGAAAAGATTCCAAAAACGAAGCAAATATCTAAACGGTGAATCGGCATAAATTCACAGAACACACGAACACGTGTTTCACTGTTACGTTAACCTACGCTAAGTCCGAAAAAGAATCACGTAGTTTCGCCGTCGTAGCGAATTAAAATGCAAACACCGAATCTAAAAACAGCGATCACTAGCGATGAATATACGCCGCGTTCTCGATTCGGTCTCTTTGATAATCCTCGCAAAGGCTCTAACCTTTTATTCGAGAGTATGACAAAACTGTCCAACTGACATTAACTGTTATAGGAGGGCAACGCGGTCGCAACCTTCGTGTTTGCCTCGTTATGATTTATTCAGCGTATCGTTCGTTGCAGGTGCTTCTTCGTCGGTGCATAAACAGCAGCCTAGATGAATCTGGGTTGAACGCGGAAACGCTCGGACGGGTTCCCGCCAGTTTTACGTCACATTAAAGCGTCGCTTCGCGACAATTTTTATTCGGTCCGTCTTCAAACGTTCGCGAAAAGCGTTATTCGTTAGTCGATTCCCGAGGCGTGAAAGCGTATTCGAAGCTCGTTCGCCGCGTCTTTTCTTATTTTTATTCAGGTTCCGCAACAATAGACGGTGTTCGTGAGCGTCTTGCGCGCCAGAAAGAAAAGCACGTTTATAACCAGAGAGGAATATCGATTCGGAATATTTACAGCTGGAGGAGATAGATTTTTTTTTTCTGAATCGTGTAACAGTCGGTGGAATGAATATTCATAACTTCACTTTCGTCGCGTACGTTACCATGAAAATTTCACGGCTCGTAAATTATCGTCGCTAAAATAAATTCGACGAAAGATAAGGTTCTTTTTTGAACTTTTGTCCGCGAGAGAATAAAAAATTTATGGTATAAATCATTGAGTCTTTTTTATACGATCATTCTTTTTTTTGGAAACAAGCACTTTATAGACGGGGATAATTTGAAGAATTAGAAGTCAGTTGGTAATATATTTTTATATACTTATTTGTCATTAAATATAGGAGAAGATTTTTCCAATTTCCATGGAATTCTACGTTGTCCGAGTTAGTAATTCAAAGGTCTCGAAAAATACCGGAGATCGAAATTTACTAAAATGAAGTATCACGTATGTAACGAAAAGTGGTACTCCCCTTCTACGAGCGTTCAAGAATTTTAGTCTGTATTTTTAAATAAAACAGGTTATATTTGAATTGTGACACAAAAAAGAAGAGATAGACAAATATTTACTTCTGACATATTATGTCCATAGATATAATGATAATTAAATCTTGGAGACATCTTTATTACTGACTGAAAATGTATCGAATTTGACAACTACTTTTCTCTAAAAGGTAATAAATATATCTTATAACGTTCTTCCTCTGTAGCTTTCAAACAGAAAGATATCAATCAAATAGAAATTCACAGGAACATTTTCTTACACTGAACTTGCTTCTCTTTGCCATTGCCGTAACCACAGCCATCTCGTCTTCACTCACCTTCGTTCTTGCGCCAGCTCACCCATCGAAACTCATACACGCCAATCATTCATCGTCAGTCTCGCCAGGAAGCTTCTTCGTATACTTCGAACCATGCGCTTGCCACGTCATTCGCTCTGAAATCCATCCACCTCTATCTTCGAAACCCAAGGAGATCTGAAGTCAACGGAAAGGACCAGTGAATTCGTTGAGGTCGAATTTCCGGGTCGTGGTCACGTTTATCGCTACAAACGAGCACGTCTCGGACGAGGTTGATGCATTTCAGCAACAGGAACATCTTTTCGGGATCGCTGTGGCTTTCGTCACGGTCCGTTCGTCGGCTCATTGTCGCGTGTCATCCCAATTTCCCTAATGAGGCCGTCTTTCGAACGAGCCCTCGACGCTCGCATTAAAAAGTCCCGCACAAACCCAATGAAATATCGAGGAAAAGACCAGTTTTCCCAGGGAAGCGACCTCTCACCCGCGAAGTTAAATCACTCGTGAAACGACTGGTTGTTCGAGCTCCGGAACGCCGAATCAAGAGGGTGCACGCATCACTTTTAAGGAAAACGGAAGCGTCAATGAAATATGGGTTTTGTTTTGCGCCACTTCTTAGTTTTCTATGCCATCAGGATTTTAATAATTGATATTAAAGATTAGGTTTGGCAGAAGAATCGGAGGATGAGAATATTTGTATTATTATACTTAGAACATTTTGCAATTATATTTACGATTTACAATTACATTTATATAATTATAAAAAAAAACATTTGCGGGTAAAAGTACAGAGAGGCCAGAAGATTTTTCGAGTCGGTTCGTGTTAACCGAGAACAGAGAAGAAGAGGGTCGACAGTTTTTAAACGAAGATCATTATCATCGGATATTTATACGCGTCCGTCAAGCACGTAGCTCCAGTCGAAGCGTTAAGTTTCGAGATAACGAGTGTCTCTCGCGTCACCGAAACGTAACTTGTCACATTTCCGTACGTCCGCACGTGTTCGAAAAGTTCTCCACCGGGAAAAGGGAGCAAAAACCGATGTCTCACTTTCCGCCGCATCGAACCGAACCAAGCAACATGTATCGCATTGCCAACGTCGCTTTGGAAATTCAGATGAGAGGATGGCAAAATTTACGGCTCTTTGCTTCTAGTAAGATTCGCGTTTCGAAAGGAATCTGGCTACCCTGGGGAGGATTTTCGAAAACAACGCTCGCAGAATATTCTCTTTATCGAAAAACTATGTAAATTTCAAGGGAAACTTTTCTTCGTTGTGTTAAATTTGTTGGAGAAGCAATTCTCTACTAACTCGTAGTACCTGATCGTAGGACAAACTATCCTGACGATGCGATGATAAAATTACCGCTACTTTCACTGCCAAGGGCTAAATCTGCCTTCGTCTCGACGATGCACGATTTCACAAAGCGTATACACAAGGTGCTCGTTCTAACGGTTCACGAACATTTTTCAGATACCTGCGATGTAGTCCATTCACACGATTAAGCTCTCTCAAATTCATACTGTGATTATGAAGAGGAATTCCAGGAATTTCCCCAATTTCGTTATTATCCTCCCGACGAGATTTTACAATTTTATGAACTTTCGGAGTAATTACAGTACTCAAGTTTGAAGAATTTAAGGCACTATGACAAACTATGTAACTTTTTCCAAATAATTTTTCCAACACGCGTCTCTCGTGTTGATCCAAGTACCAATTAGCAAACTCTAATTGATTCTAATTTATGAATTCCTCCGTTTTATTATACCAGAACAATTACAGAACACGGAAATATAATATTATACACGCACCGCCTTTTCCTAAATTACGATAATATTATTATACTTGTTTGGAATTTATATAAATTCCAATAAAAATCGTTCAGTCTTCTATACTCATACAAGTTACAAGTCCTAGTTCCCGAGTTCTTAGACTTGCAAAAAAGCTTCGTGCCTTTTCCCACGATGCTCTAGAATTCCTTAACCGAGACTCTGATTCCCGACACTTTGTCTTGTCACTTCTTTCGTGTCTTTCCTGCAGCCCTCTATGCTTCACGCATATTTATACTCTTTTAAATCTCTTCTTGTACATTTCTAAAAATCATTCGGTCACGTACATCCAACATAATTCTTTCACCATGTCACGCAACTATTTGTCACTTTTCTGCTTCATAGCCAACTTTTCAAATAGGTACTCTTCATTCACATTTCATTCATCCAACCCTCTGGCGTACACAATGAACCGAACTTCCGCTTCGAACCTTGCTCATCGACATCGACCACGTAATAAGAAGCACGTAACCTAACTACGTAGTGTTATGTTCGTGGCTGGAAAGTTGATCTGTGAAAGGAATGCAAATCTAATTAGTTTATAGCGTTGTAGAACTACCATTACACGTATTCCTCTCCTTTATGAGAGTAGACGATATACGAAATTCTCATTTCTAATATTTCTCTTATTCAGGTATTTGGCATTAGGCATTGATCAATAAGAAATTAGTAAAATTCTCAAGTATTGATCGCCTTCGGAATATTAAAGTTACTCAAGGTAGGAAAACCCCAGAGTGATAGTATCTACTAGTCGTCTGCAACGATAGGACTGCAGACTCTAATACGTTCATGATACGTCGATTACTATGCAGCGGTACAAGAGCCTTGAATTTTCTGTTAATCGTAGAGAAACTAAGAAAGAAAAATAAAGAACGGATAGCAGAGTTCCAATGTCAGAAATAGCAGAGGAACCACGTCCGTATCATAAACCTGACAAAACCTTAATTACTTCTAACAATACGACTACTGCCCCTGTGCCCTGTAACTTGTGAACCACGCAGAGGTTCACGCGTATAAATTACAAGATCCTCCATAGACGATCCATTGTCTATTCACCGGAAGGGAATCAGGTGAAACTGCAGAGACGCAATATCGATCCCAGGGAACGAGGCTGCATATTTCGTAGAGCAGAGTACTAATCGAGAACGGTGGAACAACGGAGGCGGTGCTGAAAGGGCAGCAGGCATTTGGCACGCGAGATTACGCGCGCAATCGTGGCGATCGCGCTAAACACCGAAAACTACCGGCGGCGTCTGCCGGCATCTGGACACTAGCCAACTTTCTTGTTGAATCGGTGCACGCTCCGCGAGACGTTCGGTGAAAACTCGCTCGTATTACCAACGCTCGACGTTCAACGAACCGCGCGGTCATCGCTATCGTCTGGCAACGGAATGGTTTTTGTCCCGAGCACGCGGCGAAGATGGTCCCAGTGAAAATTCGAAGGTCGTCGAGCCGATGGTCGATTATGTCGCGAGGATAAAGCCGACCGACGAGAATAATTTCCGGCGAGGATCCAGCCGTAACCGTGGAAAATTCAGAGGGGTCGGGTTTATTGACTCGATAAACACACGAGGAAGAGAGAAGGCAGTTTCCGGTTTAACGATGCGGACAGGCTGCGCCGCGCGAATGTTATTTCACGGGAATCGAGCGACCATAAATTCCCGTTTGCGTACAATTGCGATCGGATGCCACGATTAAGAGACGATTCTACGATCGACGAAACTCGAACGATTCGAGCTGGTTAGGTTTGCGATGTTCCAATGGTAACGAAACGAAACGTCGTTTGACTAGGCGGTCGTTTGTTTTCGAAATGGAAATGCCTTCGACTGTTACAGAGTTAGGAGATAAACCGTTTGTGGCCTCTGATAGGGTTTTAACTGCAAAAGTTAACCAACCATGTTTCTATAGCATTGCTAGTGTGCTACAAATATTGTTGTATTCTTGAGGAGGCAAATCTCCGCTATTTGCCAACACGTATCAGGTTTATTACTCAAAACACCAGGTATCGTTGGAATCGATCGAAATAAAAATCTCGATTCGACGATATCAAGCCTAACATAATACTACGGTATATTTACACCTATCATCTATCCGAATTTAAACTCAAATTCTTTTTTCCCTCTATAATCTCGACCAGTAAATGTTTCCAACTTTTTGTTACACTGACAATAATATCTATACGTTTGTTACGTTCGAGTAGCTTCACGAACGATAAATAAAAGACGGAGCAGGGCGCCGGCGTTAAACCAGACCGTTTCGCAATAGAGACAAAGGACAAGTAGCCGAAGAATCGGCTGGCGGATGAGAAAAAGAGAACACGAAGGGAAAAGAATCCAATTAGAGAGGGACGGCATCGAGGGGGGGCTGGCCGGTACAGAACCAATCGGACACGGTCTTAACTAGATTTCGTTGGAATGGACCGGCCAGAACGCGGTGAAACAAGGAGTCCGCCAGCTTCGAAAGCTCGACCAGTCTGTGAAAAGAGTCAATTAGAAGTTAATCGATCACTGCTCAGGGGAAAGGGGGTGGAAGAAAAGGGACGCTCGAAGGTGGATGAGCATTCGAAATGATTTTTCGTCGAGTAGACACGGCCAGGCAAATGGAAAAACAGTCGACTATACCGTGATATAATGTAGATGCGAGGCACAGGCTTTCTAGCTCCCTATAAATAGCCGGATGCCTGGAGGAGCTAATAAACGAGGCAATTAGGTGGAATTATGATTGCTGTGGGCGGTTGCCCGGACGACGTTTCAACGGGGACTTACGTCACTTGGTATTGTCTCGCGGTGGAAAAATTAAAAGGGACGACTGGGCAATTAGAAGCGTCGATATACCGGTCCTCGACCACGGTCATCTCACTTAATTGTTCTTTGTGGAGATATTCAGAAGGGCTGTAAAAGCGTGGTCATGGTCTTTGCCGATTAAACCAACTGGTCAGAGGAATATACCGTGCAGTTATTTCGAAATGATCCGACTGCACTCGTTGAAGATATTTTGAGACTTTAAAGGCTCTGGTATAAATATTTCTTTTAAATGTGCAGTTCCTTTTTATGCAACTAAAATTGTAACAATTTATGTAAAGTGTATGAATGTACATTGTGCAAATTTTGTACAGATCGTACGAGTTGTGCTGTTTTAACGGTTTTCATGTATCCAGTAGGCTGAAGAAAAAAACATTTCACACCATCTACCTCGAAATTTCATCGCTTCGTCATGAAAATAATTCGTTCTACGTGAAACGATAGAAAAAGCATCGTGGTCGATACAATAAGGTATGACGCGTTCGTTTCAATATCCTGCAGCGCAAACGAAAATAATAAGAAAGAAAAATAGAAATAAATTGAACAAACGAAACAAAAAATAAGAGAAAGAGGCGAAGAATGAATTCGTGAAAATTCATCGAGAATCGAGTAGCACACGCTTGAAACGGCTTGGCGCTGTCATTTTAAACCTCGCACATCGTTAATAACTACGGTATCGAAAAGCTAGCATTCGTACACATCTGGGTGAAACGCAAGTTCGATCTTGAAAATTTTCCCAGATAAATTATCGAGGGTGTCGCCGAGCTTCTCCGAAAATCGTTCGACCCTGTTTATTTCCATCGTGAGTAGGTGCGGCAAGGTGCATTTGCATCGATAACGCCGTGGCTCGTATGCGTGTCCTCGAGGTGAAATGTTATTTATTGCAAAGCCTCTCGTCCTGCCTCGACGCGGAAAGAATATCATAAATCTTGGCGTATTCATGCAGCTGGCCGTGCGTGCCTACGGAACGACGCGTTCGATCGGAACAAAACGACGTGCACCCGTCTCTCGTAATATTTTAGTTGAGTAACCTATGGAGGCGTCTATCGATGAACCTTCCTCGCCTCATCTATCGCTGTTCGAAACACTTTTACGAATAATAAATATAGTTCGAGAGATAATTGCACGCCGTAGACTTTCTTGAATTGTAATACACTTCCTTGAATCACCAACATCTTGCTGAGCTTTTATCTGAGTCATCCTTTTCAGTTTATTTTAATTGTATCATTTAATTGTATATTATAAACTTCAAGGAATCATAGACGCATACTGATGAGAATTATATATAGGGCAAAAGTTTCAACTTTAGTTTTATACTTATATTACTACGCTCTTTTGCTAATTATATAAATGCAGTTCTTGTACAAACTCCAATTGTAATGAAAAAGAATATTCTATTAAAATCTTGAATCTCAAATTGCAAGTCCATTTCGATTATTACAGGGCATAAAAATGAAATAGTCTGTATATAAAAGTCATCATAGAAAGCTTATAATTCGGAAACGAACATTTATAGGTCCATGTCTTTATCGATCTTAATTTTTTCCTACGACGACTAAATAACATTTACAGAGTTTAGCCACCTACGTATGAAATACTCTTTATCATTCTTTTTGAAAGTTTTCATTCGCTGAATCGAGAATATTAATACACGTAGGAGGAGAATAATAACATACGATCGAAAAATAATCCGATATGTGGCTACGATAATAAAATTCCAACGAGTAGCTAGTATCCGTATCAAAGCGCAGCCAGATTATTATTGCATGGTCTGGTTTGACTATTCGGCAGTATTATGTAATATAATACTTTTTGGCCCTCCATTTCCACGCGCAATACGTATTCGTTGCTTCGATATTACAAGCCATTATCAACTATTACCCGTGCCATTTCCATGCCTGACTAACGGCTACTTTTTCCTATCGTCCAAATCGAATCGCGATTCGCTTTGCATTCATTCATAAATTTCGAATTTCAACGTTATCAATTCTGCTGGTTTAACATTCTCGAAAAATTAACTCGCTGAATACGATTCCACAATGGCTGGTCATCTTTTAAATTTTCAAATGGCTGGCTGCTATTAATTTCACCATTTCTTTTATTATCTGCTATATCGAAACTTTATTTCCGCATAAAAAAAAGGAGACGATATTAAAATTATTTTCGTTATCCCAAAACAACGAAACCAGTTATGGAATTTTTTTCTGGAAATTTCGTGGAAAAATGTAGAAATATGAAGAGAAATATGAGAATGCAGTTTAACAAATATAACAGACATATCTCAGCACGGCGAAGGATGGATAAACAAAATGGAAAACAATAGGCATGAAGAAATATAAAAAAATACAGAAGCTACGTATCGCGTATGACTAGTTGATCAATGATGCGTGACTCGAATACGGTTATATGTTTCAAATAGTACAAGAGCTAAATCGATAACGAGAACAGATTTCGATAATCATCTGGCAATCGGTAATGCTATATGAAAGATTGCAACACTTCCAAAGAAAGATTCAAATTCATAAATTTTTTTAATCTCCAAGGTTTTAAATTTTCGAGTTTTCAAACGTTCCAACTTTCAAATCACCAAACATTCAAATTTCTAAATTTTCAAACCTTCAAATTTTCGAAGCTTCGCACAAATTTCCACGTTTAAATTTTAATTAGCGAAATGCGAACAAATAGTCTGCCTAATCAAGCAGAAGTCAATACTGTGACGATGAAAATGGTACTCCATTTCGATGATCGTCGTTTCACAAATTGTCATAGCCTTCGCGATAAACGGGCCTAATGTTCAACGATAGCATAATAGAGAAAATCCACGTCGGAGGCTAACGATTTTCAAGCACTCAGGTGCAGCGGCAGGTGGCGAATAAGCTGCGTTGATCGACGGAGAGAGGAAGACATCGGCGGCCGGACACGGCGCCGATAGCCGCTATTAGACGGTACGATAAAGCTACAGGACATTAGATTAATGGCCGGTGACGTGTTCGATATTTGTATCGTCCTCCGCATCGTCGACCGGCACCGTTGTTCCGTGACTTTAATATCGCCAGCTTCTATCGATAACTTTCCTCTCTCGAGCGACGATTAGCAATTTGCGGCGAGTTATCGTCACGTATACGATGGGTAGTATCTAAGAAATAGAGAATTACACAATTTCCATCAAAGAATATTACATCGTACGACGAGAGAGTTTTGTTTATTAAAAAATGTAGTTTTAGTAAATTGTCGAGATATCACGGAATTTGTTTCTTAATTAATTAATTGATTGAGAATATATCTATGTTAAATTACATATCAAAAATTATGGATTTTAATGGGTTTTATATTTTACGAACGAAAGGCGGAAAAATATGGGAATGGAACGATATGAGAAAATGATATCAAAGCGCACAAAGCAACAATATATACAATTATTTCGTCAATAATATTTTTAATCTCTAAAGAGCTTGAAATACATTTTTCCAAACGAACGATATGTGATTACATTTTTCGGTTCGTTCGTCACTTTCCCGCGAAATCTTTTCTGCGCAATAAATTTCAATATAGAATTTTGATATAACGTCTATTTCCATAAGGGAAATACATGTTTTCTCTATATAAAAGAAATACGCTA
Organism: Bombus pyrosoma; assembly: GCF_014825855.1. NCBI lineage: Eukaryota > Metazoa > Arthropoda > Insecta > Hymenoptera > Apidae > Bombus > Bombus pyrosoma. The sequence continues at coordinate 13,936,166 of NC_057775.1, read as the reverse complement.
TCGAAATGGTATTCGTTTGGTGTAACTTGTTTCGTTGCATCCAATTAAATTCTAAACGTGTCAGGAGTCGAGAGCACGTGATACCAATTAATGATACTATCAAATATAATATTCTATTCACGCGCAGCGATCATCCTAAAGTTTAACGCAACGCAACGCTGCAAACGTAACGAAGCTTCGCCATTTGCCTCTCCGTGACATTGTTAAACATGCAATACTCTTTACGCATGCATACACGTGTAATAAAATATAACGTCATTTACAGTACAGTATCGGTTATACGATTTGTGAATTACTAATAAACACGTTGCTTACTAGGTTGGCTCGTTGAATGCCAGCGATCTGGCATTGTGTATAGTAAGAATGCTGCACAACTTACTGTTCAATTGGTAACAAACTCCCGGTAATTGGATACAATCAGGTTAAAACGGAAATGGGAGCAGTGTTTTACCACAATGCGTGTAATCGCATGAAATACGCTCATCGGGTTGCTCGAGCATTGTTTCGAGCGGCGCTAAATTATTTCGGGTTAGCTCGAACGGGAAAGAACGGGGTGGAAAGAAAACATTGCCTTGTTTGTTTCTCGAAAACGCGAAAAGTTCCGGTCGTTAGAAAATTCGCTGAAAATTAAGCTTAATATTCTGTTTCATTACAAGCGCGGAAAGGAGACAAAGTTTTATATTACAAATAAACGTTAACTAAATATTACTTTGGTTTTAAACGAACAATTTTTATACTCGAGATATTGATTTAAATTATTTATTGGATACTCGTTATTCGTGCGAGGATTAAACAGAAGAAACATATATATCAAGTTAAAACAAGGTAATCTTTTTATCGTACTTTTGAAAGAAAGGAATATGACAAATACATAAAATTATTATGAAGCTTTTATCCTGTAAAAAGAATGTTATTTTTTCTTTTAAAGCTATTACAATTATCAATTCACACGTATCTAATATTTAAAAGCTAGAACTAAAACTTTCAAAGTAGTTTGCTCGATTCACAATTTGCTCTTATGGGTTATTTTCCAAGAAAACCTCTCAATTATTCTATCTTGTAATTTGAAAAATTGAGAATTCCAATAGATAGCCCATGTAAAACGAGTTAGCCAAGCCTATCTAAAAGGTTCAAGACTTTTAAGCTGATTTAACAACCGTGAAGACAATTTCCTTGCTGATGCAAGAACGTAGAAAGATAATTCTTTCCTTCGTGCAACTGTCAAGTATATATTCGTCGCTTGATTCAATCCGTTCGAGAATATCTGTAAGAAAAAGACGATAAATCGTCGAGAATTCGCGATGAGTTTCAACTGAACACTGTTACCGTGTTGAAAGAGAAGAGATCGAATGTCACTCGTATTTGCTCGATAGAGAAGCGCCGCAACGCAAATGAAAAGTTGCAAGTTCCAAGAGGGTTTCGATCCGGCGATAAGTGCGAGGACTAACACCGAAGTTACGTGCTTCTATGACAGCGGCGAGGAAATTGATGTGCCATGGATCGAAATGGAAGAGAAGAAAGAGGAACAGATTGACCTTTTGATCCCGTAGCGTCTACGTGACATCCGTAAGATCAACGTGACTCCCTTGGGTGCCTGGTCTCACACCGACGTACATGCGCGCACATACACGATTACAATGCATCCATACCGTTCAACCGTTAATCCAGTGCCTCCTTTAATTTACATCTCATCTCTTTGAGGTCTTTCTTCTCGAATCAAATCGAATCTTCGACGATCGGATCGAAGGATTCAACTTCGAGTCTGATATATTAATCTAGCCTCTTTTCCATTATTTTCCTGATTTGTTTTAACATCTCATCTCTTTCATTAAGCTGGATTTAAGAGTTCCAATAGCATTCCAGTTCAATGAAATTGCAACGCTGAATCATAACTGCAATAATGTGAACAGCATTTTCATTCCAGTATTTGTCATTCCAGAAAGCAATCCAATTCAACGACTAGATCGAAAGAGTGAGGATACATCTCAACGTTACTGGAATCGTCTAGACGACTTAATATCCAGTGCTAGCTCAGGCGTATATGTATTGTTTCACCGCTTTTTGCGTGAATCCGTTACCATTACAGTAATAATATCACTATCAATAGTTTAAAAAAGACTGAAATAATGTAGATCGATTTGTAGTCAAACCACTGGAACGCAGTCGTTGGATTCAGCGACTAGGCTGGCGTAAACCAAGCTTCATTTGTTTTTCCACACGCAATCATTTTAAAGTCTAAATTGTGTCAACATTCATACAGCAAACTCTATTCGGTAAGAATGGCAATACACAGTGGAGGAAAAGAGAAAGGTTTAAAGGGTAAGCACGAAAACACGACAATTTTAGAAAAAGGAGTTATAATCAACAAAAACAGTTAAATGGCGAATAAATATAACATAAATTACTGTCATCGATGTCATCAACATGGTAGAAAATATTTAGTGCTGCAATGTTACTATCAATGTAGTGTAGTTATTATACGCAAGTATGAATTTGTAACCCTCTTTTGCCCGCCACTGTATATAAACTAGAAACAGAATAAAATAGATATAATAGAATCATTCATTGCCTATGTACCGGGAAAACAACAAACTGAAAAGACATAGAAATTACAAACGTATCAGTGTCATTTCATCCAGAGCAAGATTCGGCGAGAGACGACAGAAAACCATTGTGATTACCTTTTCTAGTCTCTCTGTTCTCACCTTGGTTATAGAAGATAAGCGTGCTCGTTTTTTTTCTCCTAACGTAGCCGCGTATTGTCAGTGTGCGTGTCGCAACAGAACGCGCAGAGGTGGTCCCATTAAAACCGCGGAGACGCGAACAGATGCAAAGGGCCGTGTCGCAGGTTACAAGCGTGGAAATGCAGCCGAGCGACGTATAAGGCAAGGCTGTCTGACGTGTTCGCCTGGCAAAGCTCGTCCCATGGTGGGCGTTCCTGTGGGACGACATTCGTACCGATTCCCTTTTCTTATAAACACCGGCTCTTCTCCCGACTCGCCATTCTTACAGTATCTCTGTTACGTTACACAACGAAATTGTGTTCTTTTCCTACCACACGCGGCTCCATTAAGCATCGTGAAAAATTCAACAGAGAAGATTTTTCACGATTTTCTTATCGTCGTTGTTGTTCGTGACGCATTCCGGGGCACTTTGGACTAAGCGACGCAGTTGAATGCGAAATTGAAACGTGATGTATATTTCTGAACCGAGAGAAGGAGAAGTTTGTGAGAGGAGTTAAAAGATAAGAAATTCGTAAGTGCTGAGTCACACTGTTTCTTCTGAAAGATCACACGCAATAGTCGTAAAGAAATCACAATGTCCACTGTTCATCGATGATTTCGTTGCGTGTTACTGGGAAAAATGCCCACGGTACCAATGACAATATGAGATATCTTTAATTATCCATCGATCAATTGTAATATGAAGCTAGTTATATTGCCGAGGAGAAGGAAATAAGATTTAACTGAAAATAAATATCTGATGGAATATAAAAAAAGTATATAATAGCGAAGAGACAGACATACTAATTTTTTCCCCCTATTTATCTATTGTACTTTGGTATACAAAAGGCTGGAGCATCGCGCGTTGAAAATGTTATATTTGCCTTTTTTGGTTAAGCAGTGCACTTAAATGTAAATGGTTAGGCCAATAGATTGCGATTAAAAAGAGAAATTTTGGCAGGGAATCGATTTTTAAACCGCGTTATTAAAGTTATTTCAAAATTCTTTCTCGCCTTAATTAAGTGCTCAAAACGGTTGTTTACAGCGAATACTCGTTTACATCGTCATTTGTATGACAAAAGCAATTGTTTGCGACTACGGATGAAATTGAAATTTTATACAAACGAGGGTATTAAATATTAATGAAATATCAAGATACAAAGATAAGTTTAATTATGGAAGAGATTGCACTGTCGAATTGAAACTTAGACAATAGTGAGATTTAAGATTTTCAATGAGAATGCTCGTTGGATATAAATAGTAATAAACGTATTTTTAATACTATATTATTTCTTCCGTCGGAGATATTTCGTTCAGTAATGCTTACAGTTCATAAATACTCGAGAGGCGAATTTGCAATAATTAAAGCGATAGATATATCTTTACTTTAAATCCTTCGTTAAATCCTCCAATCGATAAACAAGTAATCTTTCATTTGCTATAAAAAACACACGAAACTTATAATACATACAACTAGCTGATAAGAGTATTTCTTCTGGATTTCTCAATTTTGAGCGGATTTCTAAATTGAATTAATTAGTTCGCTCGAGAGGTTTTTCAACATTCTTTGAACATTTTTCAATATTATATCATCCTTTCCGTAGATACACTTTGAAATACCAGTATTAAAGTGACGCTATAAACTCATAGATGTCTTTCATCTCCGCGCACCGTATTTTTATACCATCATAAACCTCAGCTCTACTTTACAGACTAATAATGCAATCACGATCAAAGATATCAATTCTAAATTTCCTCTCTGAAACCAGCCTTACTTACCACTTGGCTAATATCTATCCAATCTCACCATCGATCCAGAAAAATCCAATTCGATTAAATTACCTAAGAATCGCTATTAACCGCAGCAAGATCCATCATTTTGAATTCAACACGATACACGTCATCGTTCTCAAGAGATTAACAAGCGAGGAGATCGCGACAAACTCGCTGCTAATTGGGATGGAACAAAGAGAAAGAGATGAAGAGACGCAGAAACACACGCATCGAGCCTAACGTCAACAAGCAACGACGAAGGTTCGTGCAGGAATAAAACGGCAATCGTCGCGGCCGAAATATCCTCTCGACGCGTTGTTAACGCGTCATGGTCGCGTGCAGCGCTTTATTATTTCGCCTAATCTCGTTACGAGAGCACGAGCATCCCGTCCGACTGTTCTCCATCCGTTTGAATCGTTCGTCACTGGCCGTGTGTCCTAAGCCAATTAAAATCGCTATCGTCTCTAGCCTAATTACGCGTATCGAGGTTGAGGCTGGAGCATCGCTCGGGACGTAATAAAACCGGCTCGACGATCGAGCCCGGCGTAATCGAATAATTATATCGATCATAAATCAACCAGCACGATTAAACTACCGGTAATTGCCACTCCTTCTAGTGGACAACAGAAAAATTGCTTCTTAGAGTGTGAATTTTTTGTCTAAAGGAAGTAGCAAAGATTCTACGGATCTTAGACCGTTGGTTAATTATATTGCGACAATTAAACCTAAATACCAACCATTAATGCTCGTAATTCTGGTAATTTATTTGTGTATGGTATTTAGAGATAGCTACGTGTGTTTGTACGTTAGAAGTGGTATGCAGCTGAAACGGTTGAAGGAAAGCTCGGAACGTAAAGTTAGGATAGGATGCGTCACAGATAAATCGACTACTCTTGAAATTGTTAAGTCATTTGGGTCATCGTGAATCTAGATTTGGTTCCAAGTAATTGGCGGTTAACGACATGCCTTTTCCTCGCGTGCGTGTTAGCGTCAATGTGCCATCCGAATAAAAGCCGTGCAAAATAGCCTAGTATTATACCTGTCTAGTATATTACAGGTTCGAAATTTATTGAAATACGTTCTCTAAAAACCTAAGACGTAAACACTGCTGGGATATTTTCCACATTTACTCCGCGCGCATTATCGAGAAATTATTCCGTCGTTGGTAATCGAGGATTTTATTTGTGTTACAGAACGAATAGAGAAAAAGGAAGAGAATCAGAGTGAAATAGAGGGGAAGGAACATAAGGTAAACTGGTTCTACGCGGAATTCCAAATACAGATGGGTAAAAACCGGATAATAAAGAGAAAAGGACGGGAAATGAGACGGGCGTGTAGTACGTTGCCGGCGATCTCGTCCCACGCGCTACTCGCTCTTATCGATTCATTCAGCGTTCTCCCCTCGTTGGGCGAATCGGCCGATTTTCAGTCGGGGGGATATCGAATTCGTTGAGAATCTTTAGGGACCATGGTCGACTGAATGGCCGGGCAAGTGGTATTTTTTATGGTGTTGTTATGCCGATATAAAAGTTTGGGTAGTTAGACATGGACGTTTTTGTTATTGGAAGAAGCAGGGGTTTAGCCTGATATTATAAATATGTGCAAATATAGTCTCCGGTGTAAGGGAAATTTGCATTCCTTGTTAAAACGATGGATTTTGGATTTGTTTGTTTTCCAGTTACTTAAATATCCGGATGTTCTTACCTATTTATGGAAGAAATATACGCGAAAAGTCGAGGGAATATGAACTACGTTAAGAAGAAACATTATACGGCATTTTTTCAACGGGAAATCCAATGCATAATTAAAAATTGGTTCTTATACCAACATTGAATGTTTTAATGGCAAATAAAACACGTACAAGATAGCAGGATAAAGGAAATGATAAATTACGTTTAAAAAATTGGAAAAAATTGTGAAATATCATACCTGAAAAAAAGAAGCTCTACACTATCATCCGTTCGTTAAAATCACTCAAGATCTTCGTGATAGAATAAAAAACATAAAGACGATCGTCTCAAAGGAAAGAAATTACCATAACGCTTAATCACCTCTCATTGAATTCTCCATGATAATTAAAAAAAAAAAAAAAAAACATGGAAACAAACTGAGAGATCAGAAAGAAAACGAAGAAGAAATTGGCTATCTCAGTGGCCTGTCAAGCGGAACGTCGTTAATCCAGCCATATCGGTGTTCTAATTAATTTCAACATGTAAAGAAGGGGAGGCTACAATAAAACCGGACGACGAATAAGTATCGGGAAAACGATCGCGATACGTCGTTGCACGGATTAAACGGTGCCATCGAGCGAAACGACATGACAATGTCCAGACGAGATGACATTTCGTGCAATCGGATAATTCTCATAAACAGCAAAAACGTCTCTCTTTGCAGGCCAACTTTTCTTCTTTTTAACGCTCCCTTACTTTTTCTCTCTGTTTGCATCTCGCTTTCTATCCCATATTCATATTATTTCATCGTAAAATGTGAAAGAGGTGAAATTACTAACGTAGAAGGAGTGACAATAAATGAGCTGGACGTTTAATATTTTACGTCAAGAAAATTGTATGTTGATATCTGGATGTAAATACACACGGGCTCAACAACTTACGACTTACGGAAGCAGCACCAACAGCACAGTGTTTTTTGTAATAATTTATTAGATATGTCGAGTTAAATTTATAAATATCTATACACCGTTAATTGTAACTGCATCGTGTTTCATAGTTATGAAACCATTCTAAAGTTAAATTTATATTATCGTAACGCCACTATAAAATCGACAATATGCTCATACTTGATAAGTTTTTGATTTGATCTTAAATATAACGCAGACAAATTTTACACTTAGGTATGCTTTTAATCGCAACGATAAAACACGGTGTATACGATTTGTACAGAATACATTCGCACCTTCTGTTACGAGCAAACGACCGATGAGTAGCGACGGACGCAAGATGGAGCGTGATGCGGTTCGCTTTAAAACAGCTGTATAATGAACAATTACCCGTCGATTTGTACAAAATTTAATTACACGTCTTAACGAGTCGGTCGGTCGAAACGATAAAGAGACGTAGCAGGGAATCCAATGGATTCTTACGACCGAGAAATTTATGATTTAATTACGGTTGAACGTAGACGATGCGCGTAATCCGTTTTACTTGGCAGCGTTTGTAATTTACCCCGGGTGTGCGATATAAATAATTTATTTACGAATCGGACGCCGGCATTTTACGCGATTTTACTGGTTGCCTAGAGGGGGGAAGCGCCTCGTTAATTTACCGTATGAAAGAACGCCGCGAGAGGAAAGAGTTTCACCACATGTTCTTGCGTGCAACACTCTACTTTCGGTCGAGAATTATTTGTCGCCTTTAAGAACGAACGAACGAACGAACCTGGCCGAGACACGCCGATGGGGAACACGAAGTCGACGCCGTCAGTCATTAAATTAATCGATGACTTTCACCCGTTCGTAAATTGCCCCGATCCGGTCCGATCGAGCCACGCGGTAAATTATTTTTTCGCGCGCCGCATCTCTTGCCAGCGAACGAGACGTCCGTGAAATCTCTTGATTCGTTCCCATCGAAATTAATTACGATTCGTACGGCGAAACTGGATAAAGTGTGTGACTTTCGTACGAGGTAAAAACGACAAGGAAACGTTGACGTTCTTCGTCGAGGCGACTCGAAAACGAGCTACGAAATATTAAGGCAACTACAGGAGATATCGATTCTCCTTTTTGATTGTCATTTCAATTTCTTTCCTTTTTTTTTATCAGTGGCGATTTACGTCGCATCGTATTGTATTGTTAAAAAATGATTATACATAAGCATAGTAATAATTCATTAGCAATTTTTATCTTATACCTTTTTTAAGCGCGTATAGAGAGGAAAAAGATTAATGTTTTTCAAACTTTCATTTTCTGTTTGACACGAGAACGTTTCAGAACTATGCCTTCATCAAGCAAAAAATAGCGGTTGACAAAAATTAAGCTTTTTCTCTCGCGCAAACATGCATGGAATATAGTGCCGATAAATCTTGTTTCAAAATCATTGCGACTCGTGGCAGTTGTAATAACTCTATATACAACGCATACGTGAAATGCCAAAAACGTTTGCCCAACGATGAGCGAATGAACTGTCACGATTCGATACGTTTCTGTCGGTTGATTGCCGTTCTTTGGTAACGCGTTCACGATTGATTGTGACATATTGCGTCCAAGATTGAATATGACGTGGCATAGCAAACAATACATTCGTGAAATGAGAGTTTTTGCTTTGTTAACATCGTTGATTTGTGCAATCAGATTTCATAAAAATCTCGATTTTATAATAACACATTGTTATTATAGAAAGAATTCTGTAAAATTTTCCTTAGAAATTTCTACTATTATAAAAAGATATTTTTATAAAATTAGAAAAATGGGATCTAAACAGAGATTCGTTTCATCTTCGTCATTCAGTAGCTACAGAAAATATTTCCACTTCATTGTCTTTATTATAATAGCCGCGCACTTGCGATATTTTGTATATCTTTGCATATCATGAAATTTCGTAATCTCTAAATTTTTGCATCTTTGTCAGAAAAAGTTCAACGTCAATTGGAACTTAATACCAGTCCCCGTTACGATCAGCACAGTAGCCAGTATGCCATGTCACAACCGATGTCCGATTCCTTTTAAACACCTGGAATGAAAATCGCTTCGACGCCCGTCGACCCTTTTTGAACGTCAACTTTCCGCTTCACGGCTGGCATCGCGTGCATAAAATGCGTGACACGAGTGTCATCCCGTCGCAGTAATAACGCGACTCTCTTTCGATGCTATCTGAGTTGTAACGATCCCTCGAATGTCGTTCGATCCCAGGGTCGAGGCGGTTTCGAGATAAAGAGGCTCCAAGCTCGCACAAACCGCCCACGCGGAACCGAGCTACGCGTGGGCAAGCCTGAATTTTTAATATGAAATATACGGCTTAATATTGATGAATTCAATTATCGAAGCTTAAACGCCGTGGCTGCTGCGTCCAACCGATTTTTTTCCGACCTTGTGACGAGGGGATGACGTTATGCAGCGTTCACATTGATCGGAACTGTTTGAGTATCGTTTGTTTCATGGTGATCGTGATCGAAAGTAGGTACTTTCCGTTTTAAAAATATTGTTTGAATTAAAAATACTCAACGGCAAATGAAAAATATTCAGTGCTTTACAAATCTATAACGTATATTAACGAATTAACAACACAGTGATTTTTTCAATGATTCAGTAATTAAGAAATGTCGAATTTTACGACTGCTCATTTGCGCTATGTAATTCCATCTCTTCTGTTTCCTTCATCAGAAAATTATTTTCCAACCTTCGTTACTTTCGCAACAATATTTATCATCATCAATTTCATATCAACTGCCGATTTCAATTTAATTACGAATCGAAGACCGACGTACCATACGTGGATGGAAATTTACTGGTTTGAAGTTTACTGTACTATACTTGCAGTAAGATTACTATACTAGAACTAAGTTCACTATATTAGGAGTAAGGGATATGCTACGCTTGCTGCTGCTCCGATATGTAGATGACTGAGTTGTGGATTCACTACACAAAGTAAACGTGTTCTACAGTGGAACTCTATTTACTCAACTTTACTTATTGCAACAAAATTTTAGTTTAAAACTTGATATTCCTGGCGCTTAGGTTCAGTTATTCGAATCAGTAAATTTTTATTACACGAATTATTCGCTCTTTAATGGTTTAAGATAAATGGAGTGCTGATGTATTTTGAATAGTAGCATTGCGGAGCTTGCAAACAACTTAAAATCAAGCTTATCATAATATACCGCCTCCTTGACAAAAAGCGTTAGCTATTCGCTAACGAATTCGCAGCGAGAATGTCCAAATCACCAAGTTTTTATCACGACGTTTCTGTTCTCAGTGTGAACGCAACATTATGTGCCTATTCGCTCGATCGCTTGCTGGTTGATCGAGTGCAAAAGTTTATCGCGTGACAGACATTGCCGTGAACAGGATTTGTAACGAGAGAACATTTATGGTGAATAGTTTTAGTGAGATTTGTTACAACGGTGTACGTGGAAGTTTGTTGGCTTTTCTTGTGGGAAATGTTGGTTGCGGTATGCAGTAGAGCAGTGGTAGTTCGTACCTGGAGCAGAATGTAGTGTGATTGTCTTCGAAAGTGGAGATTCGTGTCGATACTTATCTTTGAAAAATATTTGCATTCTTTGTAGCAATACTTCAGTAAGAGTCTATATCGAACAGCGAAATGAAAAATTGTAAAATTCTTTGAATTGAAGTAATCAGCGACTGGATTATGGTATCAGAATCGCGACTCGGAGCTTCCTCTTGTTTAGTAACCACTTTAATCGATCAAGCTATTAAGAAAATTACTGAACAGTTGCTTCTTTCCAAGCTTTCCTAACTAGCAGTTCATCGAATATTTTAGCGTCTCATCTTATTCTCGTCACTAACCGTTACAATTAATATCCTCGCACAAAGAAACAAACAAAATAAAGCACTCGCTTACAAAACCATTGCAAAACAATCGAGTACAGAAAATATCATGTATTTGTACTTTTCTATCACGCAAGAGAAAGATCGACTAAAACTTAAACACCCGATAGCTTTCTCCCTGAGAATCTCTTTCAATCTTAAATTAATTTGAGGAATCTCTTCATATCTTAAATCAATCTCCAAGAAGAGCATCGATGATATCGTATTCAGTGACACGAACCTCGTAATCTGGCGAGTGATACCGATTGTAAGTTAATTACGCTCGTTAACGGGCGTGCCGGCAAGCGATTTTCCGCACGCGATTCGCGGGCGGGCACGCGAGCTACGTAAAACCGGAACACGCCGTGGGGAATTGCATCGAGAGAGAGAGAGGAACGAGATTCCGAGGACGACGCGGCCTCTGATTCCACGACAAGCCAACAGCGTGCATAATAAACGCGACACGCATAGCGTTTTATCGGTCCCCGTGTACGGCTAATGTCTGTATCCGCATACTAGATCGCCGCTGGTCTAGTAACACGCGCGAGTCCAGTCGTGTAACCGCCTTTCGGCCCTCCTCTGCTTGCCAGAAGCCAGAAACGCGTTCTTTCCAGAACCATGTTTCCGCCTACGTTCAAGGAGCAACGTCCTCGTCCAAGTTTCGTAATTGTATCAGTCAACGATCGGCAAATTATTATTCCTTCTACAGTGACGATAATGAGGACGGTGTATGATCTTAGCAATGACGAAAGGAATCTGTCAAAGGGGATTGCACACTGATTCTTTGGACTGTGTGTTGGTGTTGAGAAATTAGAAAGTATATTGTGACGAATACATATGTCTGTATGGTATTATGACGCGGTCATTCTTCTTTGTGATCTTGACAATGATTGGTCTCCCGTATTGTTGAATTTATTTTGATTTTCTCCTCGCACGTCTGTCATTTGTAACAAAAATGCTCATTTCGAAAGTTATTATCCGTTCGATTCGAGAAATCTTTTGGGTTTATTTCGTATCGTTATAGCGTCTTTCGTCGATCTAAGTTACGCACAACTTATATTACGTATGTGAAAAAAGGTACTAGTGCACGATTGTTCTTTTTGCCTTTCTGTCTGACTAATGACTGACACTAACTACTTGATGTAATATTGGTGCAGTTTGGGTAAGGTAATTCTTGACCGTAGGAATTTTTGACATAAATTTAAGAAAAAAACTTTCGATATTACGTGTCTTCTGACATTCGGGAAAATAATTATGATTTCTACTTTGAATTTTAAACAAACGTTTGAGAACAGTCATTGAAAAGAAAGACAGGAGAACGCTAAATTCTAAGTTTCTACGTTAAGATGTTATACTACGATCCTTTCAATTTCAATTCCAACAAAACATTCCTCTCAGTAGGTCATATTCTTTCCTCTCCTTCGGTTCGTAGCTTCATCCATAATTGATGATTACGCAATAGTTCCGTAAATAAACAATAGTCAGCAAGAAGGCAATTTTACAGCTGGAAGAAATATCCAACCCCAGAGATAGCGGCTGTCGTTGGTGCATTTTATGCGAGGTCTGATTTGAATTGTTGATTAAGGCATTAAGTTATACGAGAATAACAATTGCCCTCAGCACGTTCGACTCGAGTTCGATTGGATAAGCTTGCAGTTTGAAACAAGACGGACAACGTCTCGATACCGTTTCGACCCGCAACGATCGCGAGTGCATAGCCCTGTCGGACAAGAACGGTATAAACCGGTATGATTTCACACGTCGCGACATTTTATATACTCGTATCTTTATCAAGAAAAAATTCGAATTTCACGATTCTACGATTTTTTGTAATTTTAAAAAGACACGATTCGATTTTTGGTCAAATATTTTAAATCGATCGATTCTTTTCTCGTTTGTGTACAACATAGCAAAATTGTAGACTGAAAATCGGGTGAGAACCGCTGTTTATGAACACACGCTGAAGGTTCTGCTCCAACGCTCTTACCTGCATTTATCGTCAAATACTCACGGCTTATGTTGAGTTTGATCGAGCGAATGAAAAACGTTTTGCCATAGGCTTACCTGGAACAGAAAAAATGATGGTCATTGTAAGTCGATCGAACGAGCAAACGCGACACTGGATTAAGAAATATTTGCTTTAAACGACTCGTTTTGTTCCTTCGGTCGATACGCCGAACGGATGAACTCATAACGTTAACTTTCGAAATATCGAAACTAAAAGGTAACGCTGGTTATTGCGTATAAATGTAAATATGGCCGATATAAATGGATATAACTCGACATAATCACGACAATACAAAGCATTAAGAAATATAAAACGTGTGCAACGTTTCTTATCGAACTTATCAACTGGGAGGATTTCCAGGGACAATTTCGACAAATTCCAAATAAGTTAAATGAAAAGAGAAAGAAAAGAGAAAACAAATCGCAAAGATTCATGTGCGCGATCCGAAAAACGTGTTCACGGACGCGGCGTTATTTTTTATCGGAAGAAAGATCGGTGGAACGCGACAGGGAAGAGAGCCTCGGAATGCACATTCATCATCCCTGGCCCATTTTCGCGCTCCTATGAAATTTGTCTTTTTCCCACGACCAGCTGCGAATCGATCCATGTCGCGTCAAGGATGCTAACGACGCGGTGAATCATCCGGTGCTTGACAACTCTCGCGAGCCAATCGATTCGAGTTGTGCTTCAAGCGACGAAGACAATATTCTGCGGTGGTCCTCGAAGACGCGCCATAGTCACGAGCCATTGTCTTCGAACAGTAAGAGTGTTGCTAAGGAACTTGGCTGCCGTCGCTCTGATTCGAGCTGACAGCAGGACTTCCTGTCCTTCGATAGTGTTCCTTTCCTGTCGAGACGAATCGATAACACTTGGAAACGAAGAAAGTTCTCGTGCTCGGTTCGCGATAAACGTGCTCGAACGCTCATTCTCCGCTGTCCCTTATGCGTTTCCGTCGGTTTTTCCTCTATAGTGTTTCCGTGTCTCGTTTTCTTGTCGTTCACGGCCTCTCTGTTTCCTCCGGTCTCCACATCGCAGTCTCGTCCGCGCGAGGATAGCGAGCGTACCAAATAAACACAGCGAGAGATCGTGGACCGGTTTGACCGGACGCGACAGTGCATTGAATGGACCATTCACTAACTTTGACGTTTCCTCCCACACAAGTTTCCAGACGTTTTACGAGCTCACCGCCGGTGATCGTCGCGAGTCTATAACGCCGTTTGTTTCACTCGTTTTCGGACAGAGCTACGCCGCAGGCGAAGTACGTACATACGGCATATACCGTTTGCCGGAATACGCGGATATTTTTGACGTTGGTGGTCCCGTTGGTTCGTTCACAACGACGTGTAACAACGACGAAATCGCGAGTGCGGTTGATTCTTGAATGGGAGATTAAACTTGCAACGTGTCGGATACTGTGGCTGCGGACGATGGCCATTTGGTTTTTGGTCTTTGAGAGAGATAATATTTCGAGTTATGAATTTGCGAAGGAGGTATTCGTATCGAAATTCTGATATAAAAATAGTACCAAGAATGTTCTAACATTGTGAGTAAATTGGAGAACAATAAATATTTCCTACGATGTGAAGTAGGCGAATATATTTTACAACATGGAAAGAAATAAAATTCTAAAAAATTGTAAGAGATCCAGATCTCGTACACATAACGGGTCAACATTTTTCTTCCTATATTCTAAGTAGAATAAAAGGATATAGTATCAATGAAATTCATATATCTCGAGAATGACTAATTTATTCATCGATATCGGGTCACTTACAAACCTGACGAAACTTTCACCAACAAGCTAAACAAAACCTGTAGGATTTTTCGCGACTAAACGCCTACCGGATTGACCCACACTGAGTACGTAACTCCCGCATAATTCTTTCTTTTTTTTTTTTCACAAATCTGGAAGTCTCTAGACTTCTTCCCTCCTTTTCATTTTAAAGCAAGCGAAGGATCGAGAAGAAACGATTCGCTGCGCCACGGTTAATCGACGATCAAGGTGCACGCGAGCGCGAACGAGTTTTGATAGACAATTATGGATATCGGACTCATTATTCAGAACCACCACGGCGCGATATTATATCTGGTTTTTTTCGCGCTTTCGCCTCGTAAATCTCGTGTATCAGTTAACACGCGCGCGAAACTGGATATTGACGGGACGACGGCCAATTAATTCGACACTGTTACGAGAGTCCCCTAGCACGACAACGAAACCAACTGCAAACCGCCTTGACAATCGCCAAACTGCCGCTGGAAGCCATGTACAGAGGCTGGTTGACACAAGAAACTCGGGGAACAAGTTGGCCAAGGCGTAACTTTTTCTCGAGGTGTCGTTCGAGGGGAGGCAGAGGAGAAGAAAGATGAAAAGAACTTCCGGAGCGACGACAGATACACGTGTCTCCAAGGGAGAGAACCGATAGCGAACCAAAGGACCGGAGGGCGAACCACCACTTTCAAACTTCGGATAAGTTTGAACGAATCACGTGGTTTAACACTTTTCGTGACCAGACAGCAGCAGGTGTCGGAATGAAGAACTTTAAGTTGGAATATTTAAATCAAACAGTAGCCAACAAGTTAAATATTTTTATTCGTACTATAAGAATATAAGAATTTTTATTGAATTCTAAAATGATATAAATTCCTTCGTTTTGGTCATTTTTTTATATGGAGAATTCGATGAAATTAAGTATTATTCGTGTAGAATATTTTGTCAGATTTAATCGTATGTCAAAGGATTAGAGGAATTTGAATTTGAATTTTTGATACTTTCATCTTCTGCTACATCTACACGAACAGTGTAATTGAAGAATGTATTTGTTCGACTAACGAATATTGTATTTCTGCACACTATAGAAATTCGTATATTTCGTACTTTTAACTACTATTTTATATCATGTCAAATCTTATAATGGCGTTTGAGAATTAAAGCTGTAAGACGTAGAAACATAAAACAATTCTAGTTGGAACATAGTCCCTTCTATGCACTTCTGTATTCTTGAGGCGTTTGTACTGAAGCAAAATATACTACGATTCCAAAGGAAGACCGTGTAACTGGTGCATTGCAATCCACCTACCCGTGAGGAAACTTCTCGTCACAGTGCTTACGGATTACTAGAGTACAGAGCAACTACGTGTCCAAACCGCTTTAAGTAACACAAAGCGATCTCAAAGTGATCAACTATAAGACAAGATTGTAAGTTCAACAACAAGGGAACGATTTTCAAAGTAATTGTATCTCAGAGACAGAATCTTTCAGAATTCAGGTTTAGTACTTGAACTTTCTTCGTATTTAACACAGAGAAATCCACGAACTTCAGTCACTTCTTATGCGACAATGTACTGTCCATTAACAAAATACCGAAAACTATTGGTCATAAATTTGAAAATATTGACTTTCGATCGGTACATTTTTTAATAGTATCATTCGTATCCGTCAATTCAATTGCCTAGAATTTCTATTCCACAACACGAGTAAAGCATAGTTTACTTTTAATTTTCCTATCAATTTTAGTTTCTACGAAGTACAATAAAAGATCTCCAATTTCTTTGATATACAAAAAGCAAGGAAGACGAAATTACACCAAACATTTCATGAACGGCAGCGGGTTAAATAATTGAGGGAGAAAAATGAAAGGAAGGTAAGGATTCCGGAAAGGAGAAAAGAAGGATAGGCTTCCGCGTCTGCTCGAAAATACACGGCGTAGTTGAGGTTGCATGCGACAAGTGCATACTTCAAGTTACCCCGGCTGGCTTGGCAACGTCTATCCAGCCATCACCCTCGTTCGAGGGTGGAAAGACCAGTCTCATGCTCGGATATATACGGCGCGAGGCACAGGCGAAGCCGGCTTCATCGAGGTCGGCGCAATTTCGTCGGGGAAATTAAGGAAATTTTCAGCTCCGTACACCACCCGTCTAGGCGATATATATTTTCGGTCAGCTGCGGACGATTAAATCTCTCCTCGAGGAGAGTTGCAGCGGACGCGGCCTGCCTATTTTTGCAAACGATCAAAGATATTGTTGCCACGCCTTTTTTAAAAAAACACCTGCGTTTTAGTATCGTCTTGTTTGTATTGTTCGAACCGTTTTACTTTTCTATTGCTGGAATTTAGTTTGCTTACCAACGATATCGATCATATTATTTTAAGAGCTTTATTCAAACTGATTACAGGTTTGCAATATGATGTAAATAGAAGAATAGGAAGCAATAATAATAGTAAATAAAATTAGCAACAGTGTAAAAAGTGTACAGCATGTGAAAAATATGTGAAGTATAATTTAAATCGTTTCGAAAGAATATGTTGGATATCTTCTTGGTTGAATGTTTCAGGAACGTGCGATGGTTGAACATTGAGGAACGTACGAAGAAAAAATCTGGAGGCCAGACGGGTTGTTTGTGCGATTAACGGTAAACCTGATTCACAGTGAGAAGTCGCCAAGGTGCTTGGGTAAAAGAACCTACAAGGAAAATTCTTGATGAAGGATATTTAAATAGAATGCATAAAATATTACGGCAAAACTAGTGATAATAAAGGCTACATTTATAAATGAATTCTTTTAAATATTCTATTATTATATTTGTGGCGTTCGTGTTACTGTAAACATTTTTTAAAAATCAAACGTTGACGAAGGTTTCTTTTAAATTTAATATTCTTGCTACATCAAGGTAAATGGAAATCGTTATAAATTCATTCATTTACAATTCAAAACAGACGGAGATCTTGAAAAAGATTCTGGTTTAAACAAGTGATCTGCAACCAGTCCGAATTCGAGCTGTAAACGACATTCGTATTTTTCAGGGTCAACAAACTGCTACTTCTTTCAGAATTTAAGCCGCGTTCGCGCGATTGATTCAACTTCGTGGCACGATTATTCACGGCAGACATCTTCACTCGGGAGGGCGAAGAACGCAGGAGAAATTTTATTGGCTCTGTATGGCGGTTACAAGTGTATTATGCCTTCGGCACACATTGCATTGAATTCCAAATGCTATTTACCGAACTGTACATCTTTATTGCATGACAGTTCCCTCGTAAACTTGTCCCGCGAGCCGAAGTTATTGCGCCGGATATCCGATACGTCGCACTGGCGTTACGTCACCGGAGAACATCCGCGATTTTTCGTCAAACGGAACGAAAATTCCTTATTCATGGCGCATTATCAAATTTCACGACGTAATTAGCTTTTCGTTCGAACCATTCCATCGTTCTTTTTACGAGAATAAATTGCTTCACAGATAAATTGAATTATAGCCCTAAAAGAGTAATGAATTGTTCTCGAGACAAATTGAATTCTACTCAACAAAGGGTTCGATAGGAATTAGATCGGTCGGTGACTAAGTGATCAAGTTAATTACTTCGTCGTTGAAAACATCGGAGTGACTCACGATGGTGTTTTAACAAATTAACTCACGCGTCGAAATAATAGGGCGGCAGTGAGAGTTTTCGAGCAGAGCGCAAGTTAGAAATGCATACTTTGTGTGGCAGGGAAAATTTTCAGACTAATGTACGTGTGACCAAGAGCTTTCAGGGAGGATTTAAAAAGAGTTTTATACGACATTTTAATGAGTACATTATTTAGAGAGTGTCGTTTGCGGTTGTTATATAGTTATTTTGTTTGTTAGTATTATCTAGGTTTTTGGAGGATTAAAGGATCCTCGTGGGGGACGTGTATCGCGTCGGCATAAAGAAGCGGATTTCCGGGGGAACTCGGCCAGTCGTAATATTTTCTCGACACGCGATTCGTTGAACTTAAACTGCTCTGGTCGATCTAAACGCTAGGTCTCTTAATACGTACTGGCTGACCATCGCGATGCCTTAATTATCAGTGTGATATAATGATCGATGATATCTGTATATCGTAAAGTTCACTCCTCCCTTTTGTGAGTTGTGACTGGCGCATTATGTAACATAATTGTTCAAAATACCTTTTCGTGAATGCGTTTTGGAAATGAATTTCAACAAAAATGATGATCGATATTGTAGATCTATTACATAGAAACTGTATGCAAATCTTATCTTCTTCTGAAATCTCTTACGTAATAATTTACCGATTAATAATGTTAGTAAATAAACAAATTAGCTCATAGATTTCAAAAAGAAAATTTCAATAAAAGGGAACAAACATAGGGACAAATAATGTTTCAATTAAAAGTAGAATTTAATGGGATAATTTCAAATTACAATTATCAGAAGGAAAATAAATCGTTGGTGGAGTAATTCGTTCGAAGACGAACGATCTCTGGTTCTCGTGAACAGGAGGTTGGGTCTGGTTTTCACGGTGGCAGCGCACACGAACCACGCGAAACCAGAAGCACCTGTGTGGCAGCGTGTGCACGCGTGCACCGAGTTGAGATAGTTTCCAACAGGCGACACGGCCGAGTAATTAATGCGGGAATTAACCCCGGGGGTTAATGATAAGCATTAACGACTAATCACCCAGAGCGTGGTCGAGTCCCCAGACCGATACCATTCCAAGGGACTCGTCGGGTTCATTAGTGTTTGGTCGGCTTTACCAGGAGGCCCGACAGAGCTGTCCTCTATTTGTCTTACCTACCCGATGTGTCCCAGTGACTTTATCTCCGTAGCACCGGGGAAAAGCCTGATTCGTTCGACTAACTACCTGCCGCAACAACTGCCACGAATATATGTGTATAATGGTTGGTCTTCTATATTTAGAATTCTGTTTTTAGAACAAGCTTCCTTTTTTAAGTGATTCTTTTGTGCAAGTTCTGGATCCTCTTGCACAATTAGTGTTATATAACTAAGTACATAATTAGTATATAGAGTTAGTATTATTAATGAAGCTTTACACAAGTCATAAACTACGATTTATATAAATACAAAATTCTCTATCTTAACAGAGTAACGAGTTTCATAGAATTGATAAAATATTACCAATAAATTTTGCAAATTACAAGTTATTTGATCAACTTATGTCACGTAAAAAAGAGTCTGTAATCTACAATTTGTAATTTATCAGTTTACTGGTATTATTATTAAAAAAACTTTTGGTTTGTGATTTACTATGTGGCATTTAACCTGTCGTGAAGCTCGGTATTTAAGCAAAGAAAATGACGAAAATCGAACGGAATTGCCTGAACGTGCAAAAAATTATAATTATAGTATCACGGATTAATTATTGTAAAAGGCATTGAATAAAATTTAGAATTTTCATATTTTTGTAGTAAAGGAAGAAGGAAAGAATAGTCCGATTTAATGCTTTTCTGCAATAGATAAGATCCATATCACTGCCTTTAAGTAAAATATTTGTGAACCATCGAACTGGAAATTCTGTTTAGCACTGTACAATAGAACGTCAAGAGCCTGGTCTAGAGTCGGGATTTATAGCGTTTCGTGACAATAGATCTTAAGAAGCTAACACAACTTTGATCATCGTAGGACTGAATTCAGGTTATCAGATCAGGCGAGATCTATACGCATTAGTTCAATCGATATATCTTCATTCAGCCTAAGTAAATCTATCAACCTACTAGCAGATGTATAACCCCTTTGTCATATCGTTTCAAGATGATTTACAAATTACAACCTGTCTTTTCCAAGCAGTAAACAGCGACCTTTGATTTCGTAGAATTGTAAACGGCAGTTAGTTGAACTCAATTAAACTACTAGGAAGAAGATTTCTATTGATTGTCGTAATAGCTTAATCAAGCTAGTATCCCTGTCGCGGTTCTTTTCAGCTTTCTAATTATCATTAATTTTCTACGTTACTGTCACGAAATTGAATGTGACAGAAATTAATTAGTTAAGCAGTGGGTAACTATAGTTTAATAATTCGAGTGGTAACTTTTAATTTAGACAAGACAGAACTAGGGTACCAATCAGTGTAATACGCGATTATGATGCAAATTATGATTCGTAATACGTATTCCTTCTTTCATTTGAAAATCACTAATTCGAGTTAAAATGTCTGAAACTTTCTACTATCGACTGAAACTTCGCCAAGTAAGAACAAAAAGAATCTCTACCAAGGTACCCTGAACCAAACTTATTTACATCCAACAACGGCGGACATCCAGATTCCTGGAGATTTCAAAAACTTCTCAAAGCAAGCGTAACTATCTTTAACGTTTCCTCGTCGATCATTCAGGCCCGCGCCAAATCGGTTTCTCGGATAAACGATTATTCTCCAAGGGACAAATTCGTGGTGAAGAACATGGCGAAGAAACAGGGGGTAAGAAAGGTCGTAAGAAAATGTAATAAGAAGGGCGAGCGATTAGACGGTGGTAGAGCGACGCTGCGTTCGACCGTGTCTCATATAAATCTCGGCCGTGGCGCTGGGAAATTTATGATACGCCCTTCCGACTGGCTAAGTAATACATTTTCTCCGCGTCCGTAGATACGACGCTCGATTAACAAACCCCGCGACCACGCCCACGCCACCGAGTTACGATATTAACAACGCCGGAATACGATTCATTTACGCCCACCGTCCGTTTATGAATGAACCGTTTAAGATCGAACGAGTGGGATGCGGGGTCAATGGGTGTCGGGCCCGGTAGCCGCCATATTGACGCTATCTCAGTCTCCGCTGAAATATTGCTCGCTCTGGTACGACGCGAATACATTACGACTGCAAGGGTCGCAGCGGGTTGAATCGCAAACGTTCCTAGTGTTCGCCGTGGAAAATGTCAGGTAAGAAGAATTTTAATAATTGTTTCATCGACGTGAACGACGGGCTTATCTATTGTTAACGAAACGGGTTATAACTGTTTGACGTGACTGCCACGTGAATTGGAATTAGTAATTGCTTATGTCGTTTGTGGGATTGTGAAAGAGGGTTGATCGTTGTGTCGTGCGATTCAGCGAGATTAGAAGCAAGGATGAATGGATTTTTGGAATATTCTAACCTGTTATTATATGATTATGGAGACTTAATACCGCTTGATTTGAGATTTCACGAAAGAAGATTGTAATAAATTATTTTATTAAATTATTATAATTCTTGTATTAAATTATTAGTCTAAGAAAACGTAAATTGTTTTCTCAACGTAACAAGAGAAAGGTGCAGACACTTGATCTCATATATTTCACCCTTTTCGATATGACGTTGTATACTGGGAGTACGTTCAAATGAGAATTACATTGACCTAAATTCACTGCATCACAAGCCTTTCTATTTAATCTCACACTAAAGCAATAATTGTAGAACATTTCAGTCTTGTATAGCAATTAATTTCTCAACGAGATTTCTTTGACTCACTTTGCTTTATTCTGTAAAATCTATTTAACTATGAAAGACTGATGAAATTTTTGAA
The DNA here is from genome assembly GCF_014825855.1 of Bombus pyrosoma. Lineage (NCBI taxonomy): Eukaryota > Metazoa > Arthropoda > Insecta > Hymenoptera > Apidae > Bombus > Bombus pyrosoma. The sequence goes on along the minus strand of NC_057775.1, from coordinate 13,913,886 downwards.
TTTGAAAAAATTATAACGCGGAAATTAACATATTATGGTATTATTATATTAGTACAAATTTTGGTTTCACTTAGCGTGAATAATCCAGTTAGAAACTAATGACTTCTAACGAAATGATAACGATGGGATATATCGGAACGATGACGGAGAATGGAGCAAACGGTTGTTTACGCCAGTAAGCCGCCTACTAGCTAAAGCTCGTGCTTTAAATGCAACTGTGCCTGGCGTTCAGGCAACTGATCCACGCGAAGTGATTGATTGTTAACTCGAAACTTGTGGAAACTAGTGTTTCACAACAGAAATTCTCTCAGAGCGAATAGTGCAGCAAGATCTTAGTCAAAGAAACCATCACGAGAATCCAATGCTAACATTAACGAAGTAATTTGCGGTGGATAGTTAATAGTTGATAACTGAGTGAAATAGACTGATGGAAATTCGCAATGGCATTTGTAATATATCACAGAAAATATTAAATAATATTGTACTGATTTTCAGTTTGTAGAAAAATTATTTAAAAAGAATTTACATTTTATATAACGTTTCAATGGTAAACAAATTTTTGGCATAAGTTCTCAAAAATCTAAAAAGGATTCTGAAATATTTATCGACGTATCTCTCGCATTATGTAACATAATCGTTCGTCAAGTCGAAATTATTGTTAGGTTGTCAACGGCACTCGGTCTTCGTAAGGAAAATTTTACTATCAGCTCTTGACGTTTCTTATTTCTCCGACAGCTCAATCAGATTTTAATTAAATAATTAATTTTCTGAAGTTTTTGTGTTGCAAGAAATCTATCTTTTCTCATCCATCCGGATAGAATCTTAATATAGTCTTTCTTGATATATATTTTTTATTGATACATAGTCTAACTTCCGGATATCTTTCAGAATAAGCAAGTTCTTCTTCGTTAATCAATTCTCCTTTTTCTGTATTTCCACGCCGAAGGATAATCACAGTAAGAAAACGAGCGAAGAAAGTACTTAGAAAACTCTGACCATCTTTAAAGATATTTCTCAATAACCAAGAAGCTTGATCCATTCAAACGAAAGTTCACGTTTCAACTACTCCTTTCGAAGCTTTAAAAAAGTAGGTAATATAGCATTGCGAGAAGTCTGGCGGAGAAATCGTAGAAACTCCTCGAAACCTGAAGGGAAGTCGCAATCGATGATATTCGGCTGGCTGAGAGAATAAGAAGAAACGTCCGATAGGAACGATATCTTAGTTTCCACATCGTTTGACGTTTGCTGGTAAAATATAAAGGAGAACGCGGACACTGGTCGGAAAATAAAAGTCCCATATCCAGATGGTCATGGTGGAAGATGGGTGGACGAAGATATCGCAAAGGAAAAGCTCTTCTGTGCGGGACGGCCCGTTTCGGTATAAATTAAAAGTTTCTTTCTGCTGTCGCGGAGAATCGTTAATCCATCGTGTCACTATCCGGTGCAAAACTCCAGTCGTTTAACTTAGGCAACCAGTTATGGTCTATAAGTCACCGAAACTTTGCCTTTACATTTTCCAAAAGAGCCTATGAAATTTTTCCATCGTTGTTACTGCGATTTCTTTCCTTTTTCTGTCGTAGAAATATTCTTGGAGCTTTGTGCATTCTAATGTATTTTATTTAGATCTGAAATTTATGTAATCAACGAAACTCTATGATTATTCAGTTAGCGTATAAATAAGTTTTTTAATATTCTAAAGTTTCTGAAAATAAAAGAGTTTTTAAAAGAAATATAGAAACGTATTCCCGGTTGCTTACAGCCGAGTTAAATTCTAGGTAAAACGTAAGAGTATTAATCTACGATATTAATTAATTTCTTATATGTTTCTGACAGTATGTACATGATTTTCTTTGTAGTGCGTTTCTACGTTTTCAAGTTTATGTTGAACCTACAATTTACTTTACTTGTTTGTTAAACTTAAACCAAAAAGCTGAAAGAATAATTAACGTCAGTACGCAGTGGTATTTGCTATTACTGCAAGATCTGGAACTGTACACGCTAAAAGCTACAGTTATAAGCACAACGAATGTTTTCGGACACATAAGGTAAGACAACAACGGTGCATTATGTAACAACGAAAGTCGACACGTGTAAGTAGCGGATTACTAGACCAGACGATATGTACTCCAGAGACACGTCACAAACGTCCTCGAATTCATGAGAATCGATACAGATGTCACGTTTATACAATAGGATACAGATGACTCTGAACGTACAGATCTTGTTGCAAACTGCCCATTGACTGACGATTTAGACCTACATGTGTCGATAGAATGATCGTAATGATAATGGGTTTATCGAACGAGAATTGAGATGCAACTGGAATCGGAGAATAGAACAAGTGGCTACTATAGAATTTAACAGATAGATTACGGATTTTTATACAAATTCATATTTTCGAGAATACAATTAAAAAAACATAGAACCTCGGTAGAAAATTGTTTTACCCATCAATTATCATAGAAAAGATTATACTTTGGATATTACAAATTTATTTACAAATTTCTCCATACTATGTGTATTTTATTAGATCTTGCTCTTTCAAGTTTCCTACAAATACATAAAAATCTGCCGTTTAATTACGTAATAGCACAATTTTGGAGACGTCTAAATTTCATAGACAGATTTAGTAACATGTGTAATTTTACCAATTTTGAATCCTCTATATCGTATCTTGCGTGTTAAAGGTCGCTTATATTATACGCATATATTTCGCACATTATATTTCATAGGTGGAACGTCTTTCGTATGACAGTTTCTATGGATCTGGGTAACGTCTCTATCAGGTCTGCCCAATCCTCTGATGTCGGAGCTAGGTTATACGAATCCGTTTGCTTCCGTCAACATCTCCTGGGTTAATAATCATTTACATCTGCTCTCGCGTGTTTGACGTAGTCTAGATGAGATCCCGCAGGTTTGGGTTTAGTACATATCCAGTTCCTAGACTTTACGTGATCTATATCGAATTCTATGACCCTAGCAATATCTGTATCGGATTTAACGGCACGAAGCGGAGCTATATCAATTTCTACGTATCCCGAATTATCAGTATTGGATGTCATGTGCTGCCTGTACAGTTGTCTAGTGTTTGCGTCGCGTTTGACAGCTCACGGAATCGTCCACGGTAACTCGAGGATTCTAGGTCGACATAGTCCTTACTTAGAATATCTAAGAATATCTAAGCGAAGTTTACTTTCAGCCAAATATTTTATATGCATCTTCCACCGCTGCTCTTTGCGTTCCTTCCACGCTACGTTCAAACGCTCGTAACAATATGCATCTTCTCAAATATCAAATGTTAAACATCTCTCTCGAAGGAATATAAAAATATCTACGAACAAATCACTTTCATTTAACATGATACTACGCCTGTCTGACTCCCTCGTGGGAATCTCTTTCCAGAGAATCATAAACTCGCCAACCTTTCCTCTCATCTTTATGCAATCTCTTAATGTAACTATTTCGCCTGTCTTCAACATCGCAAATACCAAAACAAAGGCCTGTCTTCTTGAGCGAACGAGAGAAAGAAAGAACACAGAAGATCGATCCACGCCTATTCACGAAGTAACCAGCTACCGGTGAAATCGTCGATATTATCTCAGTGAAAGTGCGAGGAATGAGATTCTCGACGATTAGTTGAGCGCTATTTAATCAAGTCCCCGCAAATGCGCAATCGATCATAGTTAAGAAAAGGTATCATTAACATCAGGAAATTAGCAAGAAATTATTACATCTTCGATCTTGTGATCTCGTGATCTCCATACATAGTCTGTACATTTTTGCACCCTTAAATTTCCCATAAACGCACGAACATCAGGTCCTCAAGTAACAATCAAATTCGTTCTTTATTCCTCATCCAATAAACGTTTTCCAAACACATTTCACGCAATCCTAACAAACGTCCCTTCATTCCTATTTCACATCATCCGAAGTACGTAACAGCCCTTTCCTAAATCCTTTACCCTCCAAAATCTTCAGCCCGGTCTGAGTCCCGTGAACACGTTCCGAAAACTGTTTACCGTCCGGCTTCCTAAGAACCGTCGTCCAAAAAAGTCATGTCCGGGAAGATGGACGCAAAAGATGTTCGCAGAGATATGGCAGAGGCAAAAGAGATGCGAAATTGATGCAAGAGGCTGGAACGTTGAAGGGAAAACACGCGCGTGTAACACCGACCAGAAAAAAAGAGCAAGTCTCGGCTAATTAGCAATTCTTTAGGCGAGCAAAGCGAGAGCAAGAGAAAGAGGGCAGGCAACCCCTTTTAGCCACGTTTGCTTGCGATACACAAGCAGATGGAATTAATCTCTTTTTCACCCTCGACGTTATCCGGCGAAGAAAGGGCTTCACGGCCTTTTTCTAGCATCTAAACGACAACGAAGCTGCTGCTATCTACGCGATTTCATAGTGCGGAATATTACTGCGAAGCTTTACGGTGATGTAGAGCTCGCGAAATGGCGAGCGTTCCGTTTCTCCGTTTGCGATCTCGTTGAACGACATCTTGTCGTGACGTGCTAGTTGACCGGTTAGTGCCTATAATTTTTTAATCTTTTGTATGTTGCGTTTTAGGAGAATGTTCGAATCGGTGTGAAACAAGAGAAGAACGCATAATGTCTGAGAGTCATTTTGTTGAATTATAACACTAATTTCGTAAATAGATGCGTATTGCTTTGATTTTTGCGTAGGTAGTTCAAGTCAAATTCCTTGCTGCATCTGTTTCCTACGTTTTCACGTGCTTCATTCCAATCCTGCCGCTAATTCCAGTACAGAGAAGCAAAGACTATTGAACGATTTCCATATATATCAAGCTTGCATGCACGTCTACCTCGAGCAACGTGCCATCCCATAGATAAATCGTTATTATCCATCGTTAGAAATAACTCACGATAGTAATAATAAATCACAATACTTCTTCTTAGGCTTCTATCGAATCTTCTGAAAATTTAATTTATCTCAAGCGAAGAACCTTGGTGAAAAGTAAAGTCACAAGACAACAAAAGAGAATGCAGCAACGATAGAGAGAAACTAAACTGAAGAGGAAGAACGAGGAACGGGAAATGTAAGAAAGCGTGAAAAGGGGTTGTGTGACGAAAAAAGGAGCAGAATAATAGAGATTGGACAGACGATAAGCAAATCCATATCAATCATGATTAACTCGTTCCATGGTGAGCTGATTTACACGATCCTTGAGGATGCTTGCTTCTCGATGGCTATTTGTAAAGGATCGACGCATCAAATTCTAAGCTTTTGCATTATTGCGTCGCGTAACAGCCAGTTCGACGCGTCGTGAAAGGCTTTATCCAACCGTGGCTTTATCCAACCGTGCCTTTCTGAGATAAAGCCACTCTTTCTTTCTGCTTCGATGTAGCAAGGAGTTGACCTGGTCTTGAAAAGAAGCCGTGCGCTAGCACGGAGAATGCAATGTCGAACAATGCGAACGGAGAATGCGATGCTCGCGAGAAACGTTATGTGTACCTTGCTACGCGCTGATCGCGGATTATGCTACTGCTCTATGAATTTTTTTCCCCGAGAATGTCGACTTTGTTGAAAGTCGAGTATCGTGTTCTTCAGAAGAATAAATACGGAAGAATGGCTGCTTCAATCGATTGTACAATGTTTTATCGCAGAGACTAATATTTGTCGTTCGTAGAATTAATTATAAAGTTCTTTGTGAATTGCACCGTCTGAAGGAAATGAAAATATGTTGCGTTACTATGGTAAATTGCAATTTCGTAAAGATGCTATCTTTACAGATTGAAATGTTTCTGTCGAACGAAAACATTATTATTCATAAAACGTATTCTACGTAAAAGAAACGTGGATAATTTGTCGCACTTTTTATCATACTATTCAACACTATCAATTAAATCCTAATTCGAACAAGTGTTTAATATTAATTGTTTGCACACAGTTCCACTTACAGTTAATTTGCCAGCACTCGGTGTTCGATAATACAGTCGTTTATTTCCAACAAATCATCAAATTCACTAACGAACTTACCATTCCGTAAAATTACCCTTTCGAACAAACGTTACAATTTTCCGACAAAAAAAAAAAAAGAAGAAAAAACGCTGTTAAAAAGCAAAATTTGCTTGCACAAAAAAAAAGTTATCAGCGATCAGTAGTTTCGCTGTTTATCTCGGACAAAAAATCGCGACACGCGTATATCGATGTCAGCGGTGAGATGGTCTCGAGTTAATGTTCATGGCATCATTGTTCGGTTCTCTCATTGTCGTTCGTCGAGAGTTCATGAAAAGAGGACGAATTTCGCGTAAAACTGCATTCGTTAGCCTATCGATGAAGCCTTAATAGCCAACGCGGCCGATATTTTGCACGCGAAACTGCATGGACCGCTCGTTGTTTCGGATTATCGATACTTCGACTAACAGATTTTCATATAATGGGAAATTCCGATAAGCGATGCATCGATAATTGCGATCCCACCGCGATATCGTGGATGAAAAAGCTTTTTCCCGCAGGTTACGCGAGGCGAAACGCGCGAACAAAAAGGAAATGGAAAACAAAATAAAAGTAAGAAAAATACAAAGGGCAAAAATAGGTACGCCGTGTTTTTGTTGTATTTTAATTCTGTAGTGTGGTTCGTGTACATTTCGCGAAACATTGGGTGTACGATAAAGCCCGCGTGCATCGCGTGTCTCGTGGACGAAATTTGAACGCGTGGTCGCGGCCGGTGTAAAATTTTTATCATGGTCTACCTCGGAACGTAGCGAATGCATGAAAATTTTTGATACGCGCTTTGTTCCGTTTCTCTCTGTCTGTTTTTCTTCGCGCTGTGTTGAATTTTGGATTTTTAACGTGCACGTTTACTTGCACAACGTATCAACGACCATAGAATTTTCTCGTTACGTAGATTCAGCAAAACGAAATTTTTGGTACGATTTCATTTTTACCATTAGCCTCGATCGATCAGAGATCCATTAAATACAGAAGAATCGCAACACGTTTCAATAAATCAGCCTCTTAGAAACCAAATTAAATATGTATTTAGTTGCATAAGTTTATTTATTAAAAGACTGATGACATAAATAACAGCAAATTGCAAGATAAGCGTCCAAAATAATTTCAATCTATAAAGTTGATCAACATGGTTTGTGAACGACTCGAATATAGAACTTATACCCAAGACGATCTTTTCAAAGTGCAAATCATCCTCGGCTCCCGCTAGATTTAAATGTTAAGTATTAGATCCGAGTTCTCGATCGTTCGCGCAAACGGCTAGATTTTTTAATTTATGTGCATCGTAGAAATCGTGGAAGCAAGTAGCGTTCCTTTCACGCTTGTTTGCCCATTTTAAGCATCACGCGAACGAAATCTCGCAATAAATTTAATTTGTCAGTCGATCGTTAATCCGCGACAGGAGGATGCTTGACACCACATCCCATATCCTGCATCGTGAAGTATCGCAGTCTCCGATCGCAGCTTGCTACTCTTAATCGGATGCTCTTTCAGCGCTCGCTTTACAAATTACACGCAAGCTACACCAGATATTCGTCTTTGAAATGTAAATTAAGGATTAATGCGCGCATTGGTTAACGCGATGTTCCGCGCGTAAAAATCCTATATTTTCCACAGATTGGCAACTGGTCTCGTATTACGATGTTACGTAGAGCGATGAAAAGATTTTAGGTTAATGAGAAGTCACGAGAGAAAAGTGTTATATACAAGAAGAAAGATGTTTTTGACTCCGTAGCGTACAGCTTCTATAAGAAAACTCGTAGATATCTTTCATAATATTATGCTTGTGACACATTTTGAGACATTAGTATTATAATGATACATAGTTATTACGATTATATTGGTAAATTCTAAAAAAATCCGAAAATATACACTATAGGAGAAAGTTGAGATAAAACTTCTGGCAATATGCAACTGCTATAATTAATTTGTAATAAGATAGTTTCTTATCAATGATAAGCAAGAATCTTTTCTTTCTCTCTATTTCCGAATAGTAAGTGCACTTTGCAATCAGTAAACCATTACGCTAAATTCTCCAAGTTCTACATTCTGTTATTACAAATTCTACACCTCCCTTCTACACGGAATTTCCCAACTGAGCAATTCGCATTCCACCAATTCCCTCTGTTCTCCCTATCGATTTTCGATCCGTCTGGCAACCACTGACAGACCTAAATATCTTTTCATTTCCGATATCCACACTCATCTCATCGTCGCCAATTTTCAGTCGTTCTAATGAACGGAAATCTTATTTCGAATAGCAACCTAAACGAATCTATTGGTATTCAAACTGCTCGATCGTTTCTTTCACAATTTTCTTTGATTCATCGAGAAATTTCTACGATTTCTAACTTTCTCCCTTGCGATTTCTACAATAAAATGCCATATAGCTTTTTATACTGAAAACAAAATTCGGTCAAACTTTTCCGGATAACTGTTTCGCCTCTGAATATACAAAAGACACGATACCGGAGGAACGTGAAATTATAGATTTCGAGATGAGTTTAATTCTCGCAACGGCTGTTGAAATCGAAACGGACGTCGTTCATATCCGGCGCAATAAGAAATTTCTCAATTACAGGAAGCTAGGAGACGTAACTAGGACGAGCGACAAACCAAGAAAACCGGTAGCCCCGCGAACGAACGAACGAACGAACGAACGAACGTGCCGGGAAAACGGCTCGGTTAATGAAACGAAATGAAAGTATCGCAATTTAATGGAAATCGACGAAACGAAGGCGTGCACTTCGTATTAAAACCTATGAATAATTCAAAAACCACCCGACCAGGGCATGAGTGTCCTTTTTGCATCTGAACGGTCGCCGCGTCTTAAGCGGCTTGAGATGAAGAACGAGATTGCTTTTTTAATAATAAACCGCAGTGGTCTTTACGACGGTGAAGCTTAATAGGCAATGATTGATAATACCGAACGAAATCTATCTGACGGCCTGCTCGTAATTCGTCTAAAATCGTGGACAGAGGGCAAAAAAGTTTCGCTCGAAAAGAGAATTAAAAATGGAAGAAAGATTAAAAAGAAGGAATATGAAAAAAGACGTCGAACGAGAAATTACGAAAGCGTATCACGATTATCGAGAATCGAGTAAGTTGGACACGTCGATATAACGAGTCTTACCCTGCTACCCTGGACGCGCGATATATCATGCGTGTAATTATAAGCGCAACCGCGTGGTTCGACCCGGCGAACCAGTTTTTTCAATGTGCGCTTTGCATTTTAAATTACACACCAGAATCCGGCCGATTTTTTCGAAAAATCGAACCCCTTCTCGCGAGACTCGCGGTACCAAGCACATATGCACACTTGTCATCGAGTTACGCCTAACGCGAATTGATATCACTCGCCGATAAAGCTAGATATAAACAGATAATAAATCAATATCTGGACGGAGAGTAGTTCTGTTGAGAATTTTGCGTGGTTCCTTTTTTTTCCCTCAGATCTTTGCTCGAGATTCGCTTCCAGGGATCTTTTTCGACGACAGTAAATTATCGGTAGGCAATAATCTTGTCGATAGGCTTGTTTAATAAATCTTGATCCGATCGAGCTACCAGGTCAACTTTAATTAACACTTTCGTTAATCGTTAGTCGTGCTAGTAAATCTTAGTATTTTTTACGCATTCGAGGATATTATATTCAATTTAATTGAGTGGGAAATTTTTATCCGAATTCCTATCGCCGTAACGTATATACACGATGTTCAGAAGTTTCGATTAACGCGTTCTGTTCGCGCGAATCTTCAATCTTAGAGTGCCATCGCGAATACAAAATTCTTGAAAATAAAAATTCCAACGACTTATAAAGCACCGGCGTTGAGCCTACAATCGCCAAACCAATTCTTCCATCAACCGCTGTCCATAACTCACGGAATTCATTTAACCGTGTACCGAACGTTGCACCGGAAACTAAATTGCACCGATACGAGGGCAGTAATCGACTATATTGTAGCGTTTGTCTTCTCTCGAAAAGAAACGATTTAAGTGGCACGTCTCTGCGATAAATCATTCTGCATGCGGTGCTGCATCTGGTTCAGAGCGAATCTTGCCCGTTTATCTGTCGGACGATCGGGCCTTGGAAAAAAAATATTTCATACGAGACAAACTGTGCCTTCTCGAAGGTCCTGTGGCCATTTTAATGGTTACGCCAAGCGGTCGTCTGTTTTTCACAGAAAGGAACACGTACCGAAAGAACCGAGATTCCGTGTATTCAATTTTACGAGGCTGTAAGTTTCGTTACGCTCGATCGCGATGATCTGGGACGTGGATGTTTTGCTTTAATCCTCACGAAGTTCAAATTAATCGCAAGAGCCAAGTGAAAAGCGAAGTGTAACTAACAATACAGATTCTTTACAAAAAAATTAATTAAATCTATAGGATAACATATTTCCATGTGAAACTTGTATGAACTTGACGGTCAGCTAAATTCATTGAAAAAATATTTCGCGACGATTAATAAATAACACCACCTGTAAGATCCCACGTGTTATAATTAAGTTTATTTATCTCTCTAAAATTGTGATATAGAAAATCATATTATACGGAGGAAAATAAAGGAAGTGGAAAATACACGAGGAGAAGAGAGGAAGGATGCAGGCAAAGGGTCGCCGATTGTGGACTGAATTACACGGCACTTAAAACCAAGTTCGAACACGAGATCTGCATACCACGATGACGCCGCGGACGTACGCAAACTGCGAACCGGAACCGACTGCGCAGTCAACACGATAGGCCTATCAGAAAGTTATGCTCGCATACACGTCAACAGGAACACGCGCTTTTAGTCTTTGCATTTACGTTATCGGGTGGCGCGGCGAGCTCGTTGTTTTTTCCATCCTCGAGAAATGGAAAGGTTTGGCTCACGTATTCTGGTAAAGTGACGAGGCGAAAGCGGCCCCGAGTTTTTGGCGCCTCGTTTATTACGCTCGATGCTTACCTTGCGTTCTTGCCGCGCGATTGTTTTTATTAGAAGCCGCGCCACGGGATTGTATATTGTTTTAACGGCCGCGTTTTTGGCCAGAGTATTGGCGGTGCACGGAATGAAATGCGAAATGAGGAAAAAGAGAAATGAAGTTGCTGGGTTTAATAAAATGTCGCCTCCGAATAAGCGATCTTGTGGACTTAATGATCTACTCTATGCGACTCAATTTATGATAGAAAATGTTTCATTGATATACCTGTTTACCTCAATTATTATGCTATGTATATTTTAGATTCTGATTATGAAGATGAAATTATGAGGGTATACTAATTTGCTACGATATTGATATTGATATAATATGTAGTATTTGGTAAATATTTGACTATAATTAGAATATTGATCGCGTTAATAATTCAGTTAATAACGTATGAATGCAAGAGGTACTTTTTAATAAGAATAGTTGAAGTTATCTGTACCAAGGAAAATATTTTTATTGTAATTCCTATTACAAAATTTCGAACGTATTATTCTGCGTATTATTCCGTTGGAATTATTGTAATTTATTACGTAAGTGTCTGTACATATTATCCTAGGAATTTTGGCGAGACAATGATGCAGAGACAGTAACCCAGAAGCAGGAAACATCATTGGAAACCGTAACTGTTGTAGGGATGATTAATACGTACTTAATATGCTTTTTTATACTCTCTTAATACAATTACCTTTAATATAGTGATTTCATGTAACAGAAAAGATAATGTTTTACTACACTACAATTATATTTTCTTTCATTAGTTGCTACAATATTCCCAGAAATGATAAGCCAAAGCAATTTATGAAAACATAAACGAGACCAGACTAAGTTAACTTTCTACCAACGTATTACTCCGCAGTAACTTCATCTCTCACTCGAAACACGAAACACTGCCAGACGTGAAATTACGTAAAAGCCCAAAGTTTTCCCTTTCTCCTCATACATCTTCCACAAATGCAACTTTTAACGTCAATAATATCTCAAACACCAATTATATAACATTCCCCATTTTTCCCCACTTTAACACGCCATTTATATTGCCTTTCATCGACTAAAATTTACTCGAACAACCGCTACGCTTTGCGAAACGATCTCGAGTAATTAATGTTCCATTCCCGTGTAATATATTTCTAACTCCTATTTCGCAACAGCGAAGAAAAAAGCGATTTTGCGATGAAATGCAGCGAGAAAGCCAGAGCTGGGCTGGGACGTTGTTCTTTTTTTCTCTCTTTCGGTGAATGTAAACACGGAGGCAACAGGGATGTAGCCACCCCCATAAATAGACGCGTGGTAACGTGGCGCACGGTACGATGAAACAGGAGTGAGTTGTAAAATGTGAAGGCGTTTAAAAGTGTGACCGAGCTAGTTACGAGGATCGAGATAACCGGCCAAACTTCATCGTATATCACGGTGGGCCATTTATCAGCGAGATTTACATAAACTGATGGCGGTTCGCGACCGGAGGATTTTAATTAAAACGATGATGCCCTTAATTTCACCCGGGCTAAAGTGCATATCCGCCGTGAAGTGGCCGTGCGCCTGCATAACTTCGCGTACTTTATTACGCCTATCTCAAACGTCTGCAAGATCGATGACTATCGACAATAAAATCGTGAAAAGAAATTGTGATGTAACCGAGGAAGAGTCGATTTCTTGCGAAAGGAGTACATCTACATCTATGAGTCGTTCACAGGTCAAAGTAGCCGTTTAAAATTTTTGAAATTTTCCACGATTTAGTGATCGATGCTTATCTAATAGAATAAAATGCTAATTTCATCAATTTTCCCTACTTTCAGTTCTGTAGACTTAACTTATTTAACAAACTAAGTGGCTCATATAAATATAAATAGAAAGTCTACTGTAAAGTTTTTATGGTTGAGTCTTCGTTAAAATGAGGAGGAATCGGATGCTCGTTTTTTAAAGAATGGTAGAAACGTTTTACCTACGTCCTATAAATCAATCTTCTGTCTAATTTCTTTGAATTTCAGGCGATCGTTGCAAGATAAACGAACCTCTGACTGGACGATGTTCTTATCTCTAGCTCCATCGTAATTTAGTGAATATATAACGCAGAGTGGATTAGAAATTGCTTGTTGCGGGCTAAATTTTCTATCATCTGTAATATGTATATCTGTTATTTATCGTCTGTTCTATCGTCCCGAATTGAATATCGTAACGTCGATTGTTAAACGCAAAAAAAAATAAAAAGAAATTTCGAACTATATCGTTAGCGAATAAAGATGTTTAGTAGCAACGGTATGTACTAAATGATATCCTCATTACGTTTACTCTGCTTCGTTATTTCGCTTTGTAACTCAGTCGCGACTGCTACAACGTTAAGGTACACAATAGTGCCGCTTTAATTACACGCTTGACGAATTCGTGTATTTAACAGAAGTTGGATCGAATAGAAGCGAGCAGGAGAAAAGTAAAAAGGAAAGCTGCAACTGTAGGAGTGTTGGATTGTGCAGTGAGCCATCATGAAATTTTAGATGAAACAATAGAACTGCCCAAGGTATGATCGCGCGGAATTGATGACGAACACCATAAATTGAAAAATAAAAAATGACACGTTGAATGTAACGAACGTTTTTAAAAATTTCCTTAGAATCTCCTCATATTTATGTGATTTTTTTTGTAAGAAATAAACTTATCGAAGCTCTTTGAGAAGTTCTAATCACGTATTCAAATAATAAAATTGAGAAACTTACAAGAAGCTTTTATTCGTCAGGATCTCGTTAGACACACGGATCTCAAATCCAAATCGTTTGTCCGAATTGTGTGGAACAAAGCAAACGTGCATACGAACAACCTTTGAACAGCGTCTACTAAATTCAGTGCAATTTAAGAGGCACTAATTCTCGAGAAGCCGTTTTTTCCGACGCTTTTCGACGTTTAATTGAGACTACGTCGAATTGACAGCAAAACCGAGGATGAGAGGAAGAGGGTACGAAAGAGGAGGAGATAGATGCTTAAAGCGGTCGTCTCATCACGATGCCTGATGGCTAATTCGAGAAGCAGGAAACTACGTTGATTTAGGGGCATTGACAATCAAGTTGAGAACACAGTTGGTAGCAGGTGAGCGTAGAACAAGGTGAATGGCACGAGAAAGTGCAGTTCTACACGTCTGCTGCATGTTAACGTCACGTTTACGACCTGCCTGTAGGATGGAAGTTCCAATAATTAGATTCAATGACGTGAAAAATTGATTGCAACTTGGGTTGGTGTAATAGCTATTTATAATAGAAATAAGTAAAAGAAGGTAAAGTCTGTAAAGAAAGTTGTAGGCAGTGAGTAAACTGTTTTTATTTGTGATACTCTTTGTCCATATTTTAAATCAAACTACAAACTAATACCTAAAAAAATCTCTATCTCTATCTATACAGAGTATGAATATATTTATATTTAGTAATCTATATATATACAATGTGCAGTTTTATCTCGATGTATGCTATTTGCAAATTGTTCAGAGTTTCGAGATACATTTGCAATTGCAACGGAAAAACCTATATTTAAATAGTAAAGACAAAGATAGAAATGATACAAAATTAAAAATAGTGATGCATGATATTTCGCCAAATATGCACGGCGACACTTCCACGACACGTGATGTACGGTATAAAGGTACAATAAAGGTACGCAAAGGTAAAATAAAGCAACAATAAATATTTGATTAATACGTCCACTGAAAATCTTTTTTCACGATGTACGAGTCAGAGCACTGCATTTATATTTTTTATACCACTGTATTTGCTTTAAATCTTCTCCAAAATGTGTGCGGCTCTAGTCATTCGTCACAGGCACCGTTGTGGCTATAAAAAGTGTATGAAACGATTTTACCCAGTTGGTTTGACATTCAACGATGCAAAATTTAAACGGAGTAACAAATAGGAACTTTCCAACTCACAGCAATTCATCTAAAAATGTTTTTAAAATAGATATAAGGTAACTTAACCTACAATACTAATATTTAGTTACCTTTAAGAGCAACAGAATTATTAAAAATTTATTTGTACAAAATTACCGCGTCGAAGCTTCATCGTTCACGAGTAAATCTAAGTATTCAGGTATTGCTAACTATCTCTCGATCTTCGTCCTCTAAAACTACAAGAAAGATCGTGTATTCTCGAGTCAAAATTCCTACAAGCACCCAGAACATTCAAAGATGTAACCTGCAACCGCAACCAGCTTCACGGACACGGTTCCCATAATTTTCCCGACAATTTCGTTTCCACTGATCCTCGACGGCGACCCATGGCATCATCCTTATCATCTAGAAAAATGACAGGTCGGCGTGCACTTCTGACGAGGTCGCTGTGAAGGGAAACTACGTTCAGCATGCAGTCTGCGGTCAACCGAGTGACGAACAGCTATTTCGTCGACTGTTTACCGCGGTTGCTCCATTCGTCCTTCTTGCTTTTTTTCGGTTTTTACATTCACCAGCGACAACCTCTCGATGAGATTCTATTCACCGAGGAGCACACGATTCCACAGAGAAAACGCTGCTAGCCTGCGCTGCAGAAGGCATGGAATTTCGGAACGTTTCTACAGTTTCATTTCATTTTTTGTTTATTTTTTCGGACAAATTAATCGATCAGAGCTCACTTGTTAGAAAACATCGGCATATTGATTGTTTGAATTGACTTTCATGTAGAATGTTTATTTTAGAATAATTCGATGAATAAATAGATTTTTAATGAATTTCGTTTGATAATGCTATTTAGCAGATTGCACGTGGAAAAAGAAACTTTTACTTTTTAGTCATTTACGTAAAAATGTTTGAATATTTTACTCGTCATAAAGAGTACACAATAAAAATTATGCAGAGTTATTGATCGTACATTCAGTCAATAGTTATTCCTTAGTAAATTTGAAATTACGTAATACACCACCCAATAGTAATATATCTACGTGAATATAGGTATCCTTACATACGTTTCTACCAAGATATAAATTGCCACCCAGAAAATTTCCCATGGAACAATCTCTCATCCTCTCGTAATAACTACACACACAGACACGGAACACTTGCAAAGAACATTCCGCAGCAACTCTTGTCGATATTGCTGTACCTGCACGTACTTATCCTACTGTACAAACGGTAGTCAAAGCAATTAGAGATAAAAGATTCACATATCACGCCGATTCTTTCCAAACTCTGTCTATTCCCTTTAATTACCTCGTTTAATCTTCTTTTATCTTCTGGTTTCACACATTACCGTCGATAGTTTCCTCGCGAATACACCGATTACAAGGAAATTATCGATCGTTCCCGTCTCATCTTTTCAATCGTGAAAGACGTTTTGACACTAACCCGCTTACCGCGACGGGTTTCTATTTTACAGTTTCATCCGAGCGAATATTTAGCGAACGCAAATTCCAACGCAAGCTCGTATCGAGATGGAATTCAAACTGTCAAGCATCGTCGGTCCATTCGAATTCTCTGCTTCCGGCGAACGAAATCGCGATAGTCTTCTCTATTCGGTCGCCAGGTTCGAACCGTATCGTTCATGCTGATTTGCTCTCGATCGAGTAAACGTTTTGACAATGCCACGGGAATCGTACACAGAGAAACATATTGCGTTTCGATTATCTGTTTACCGAATATTCCGTCAGTAAATTGAGAGACGAAGTTGATCCCATTGAATATGGATAGGTTTTCTTTCCAACTTTTATGTTTGAACGATATTTGGAAATATAAATTCACGTGTCTATCTTTTGTTTAATGTCTATTGTTCTGATCGTTTATTGTAATAGAAAAATGTTAAAAGTAGCTGAAAGAATGGTCGGCGCGTGAAAATTGAAATTTGAATATTTCGGGTAAATTCCTTTTCGAAACATGTAGATGAAATCCAAAATGAGACTATAAAGTGTTTAGACATGGCAGGTTCGAGGTACGAACGTAAGACTTATGGAAAATTTACCTACGTACTTTGAGGGAAGACGTTCACGTAGACGAAGTTTAATCCTGACAAATTTATAATTTACGTATTTCTATTTCGTGTCATATTTCAACATAATATTATATATATTATAATAAAAAATTATATAGTAAAAATATTATATATATCATATTATACCCCAAACTATACTTTATTTCATTATCATTGCACTTGAATTCTTCATGTAATTTTCTCCTATAACTTTTTATTTTACCTTTATTTTCCATTATATCTTATCTAACATAATAATCTTCGCAAAATTAGTAGTTAATTAAAATTTTCAAAAATTTTCTACAATTTCACTGCTAGCATTTTTAACCTACTCAAATTGCCCGACGAAAATCCGTGAAAAAGGAAAAATTTCAATAGCCCTGCTTCCCATCTAACCAGTAAAATTCTTCGTCGTGACTCGCTGAACGAGGAGTCCACAGTTTTCATTACACGCTTAGCTTGGTCGAGGATTGAACGCATCTTCGTCGTCCCTTGCCGCTGCGGAACGATTTATTTCAACGGTAACGTCTCCACGCTGTCCGAGCTAGCCTTAATTACTAAAGTCTGGTAGTGTGCCGAGCTAAACTGCAAATTGCAATTATTTGCTTTGACACTTGTTCCGTGACAGAGCTACTCTCCGTCTTTAATTCCACGGTTGCGTTACGCTGCTGTTCCCTAACTGTTTATCTCTCTCTTCCTCTTCAGCTTCGTCTCACGAGGTTTCATTATATGGCAGGTTTGCCAAAGCAAACAGGACACTGTACAACGATGATGGAGGCCTGACTACTTTAACGAGGGACACAGTGACCGAGCAGACAGCCTTTCGAAGCGACAACCTCTCTCTAGACACGTGAGTGGCGTCTTTAACCACCCCCTGGAAGCGTGCAAAGCAGACGAGGAACGCGTTGATCTTCCGGCTAAAGTATCTCTCAATGGAGCTGTTCGTCATTACTCGTCGTCGGGGACGTTACGTAAAGTCTATAAGCCAACCCCTCGAAAGGGAAGCTCGATGCTTTCCCTGTGGGATTGGATCATCCGGATCATTCGCGAAAACGTCGGGGTGGAGAGAGAACAAGATAGTCAAATAAGTGTGAAATAAAGGTATAAGAAGATGAGAGTGGAGAAATATCTGACCTCGTTGCCTAGTTTCGATACGTATCAATGACTGGAAGATGGAAGGAAACGAAGTGCTGAGTTTTGGAATTAAAAGTATGCGGATGAATCTGATTGTTGTTACGTGTGGAGATATCAGTATATTTATTCGACGAATTTGGAGTACTATTTTAGTAAAAGATGTTCTAAACCATAAAACCAAAGTTGAACGAAGTAGAAGACTATCTTGCTAGTTCGATCTCCAAAATCAATAAAAATATAGACGAACTTGGATGTTAGAAGCTTTTAATCTGACTGTAAGAAAGATCGATATTATGTTAGAATATAATCGTAGAATATAATCGTTAAAAATTTTGAACCACACAAAAGATATTTAAATTATAAAATGTAATCGAAACGAATGAATACACCATCCTACTACCTTGATATCCAAAGAGGTGCAGAACAAACACCTTGAATTTCCAAAAACCTCTGACTGTGAAAAAATCAATATAGCCATAAGGAAAATCAATACTATGTTCGAATATATTCATACGCTTTACGATATAAAGGTCGATGCAGAAAATTAATGGAAGTACTTTGACGTGCTCGAACGACCAAAATTCCGATAGTCGAGCCATAACGAAAAATTTAAGTAAAAGCCAGAGTGTATAACTTCCGGACAGTTTCCGGCGTCGTTACTTCTATTCATTCGCTTCTTATTCCTCGGGGGGATACCGCCGTTCCTTCCATTAAAGTCTCGACAAGTTAACCAGTGCTGAACAAATGATCGATGACACTGCATGACGGTGAAACTTTGGCCTCGTATCGACGCAATGCATAAATGGATATGGCGAGCCAACGTGGACGAAATTGGATAGAAGTTTCGCGGTATTTCCATTGAAACTTCCCCGATAGATACATCATAGGCGGATTGTTTACGGACGCGGCGAACAACAGGCATCTCTACCGCCTCGGATTTTCCATAAAGCGCCGTAAATCGGCGGCAAGTTTCGCTACGCTGGTAAAACGTATCTCGCGACCCCTCGGGAAAAGAATCCAATCCCGATCTCTGCCCTGCTGGCTCGAAATCACAGGATGTTTCGACGTCCAAGCAAATGTGTTTTTCAACTCTGTTTGCAGGCAGGTGGTACTCTTTGTATACATATACATATGCAAACTTTTATTCTTTGATGTTTTTCGAAATGATTTCATTCTTTATTTGGAATTTATATCGGACATGTTCATTAAATTTTTGCATGTTTGCATCGAGTTAATATTTGCACATATCCGATATAAAAATGTTGAGGTTGTTCTTCGTATTTGTCAAAATAATTGTGTCCTTCATTTGGAATTTGAATTCAATATATTGGATTACATATTTCTGCCGTTATTTATTATTCATTTATTATTTCAACCGTTCAAACAGAAGAAAAATGGTAAAATAGGAAGAAAAATTCTCTCGCGATTATCCCTCGGGAAAGGTACATAATATCTGTGTTAATGGTTCACTTTACTCTTCCGCAATGCAGTGGTACAACAATTCGTGTAAATGATTAAGTATGGAACTCTACTTCGCACTTCGAACTTTACTCTACGCACCGTAATCATTAGCTTTATTACACGTATAATTGTAAAAATTCTGCCGTTTCTATTTACATTCCATTCTGCGAGTATAAATGTCCATAAGTAAACAATGGTATTAACCAAATCTTCCACATTTTATCAACCAAATCTGTGTAATCTTTTCCGCTCGTGAAACACGAAACAACATCGATGCTGCACTCGTACACAGCACACACGAGTAGAACGAGTCGCTAAAGGGAGAAAGAAGAAAACGAGAGAAGCGGAACGGGTCGTCGAGATAAAGGTATAACGGGCAATGACGACGAGGGTTGAGAAACGAACGGGCGGAGGAAGAAGCGACGTACTCAGTGTAAATTCATTCATGGAAAAAGAAGCCGACCAGAGAGAAGCTGAGAGTCTCGGGCTGTGTGCACGCTCGAGCCACGGACGTCCGCCCACGGTTTCCCGTACCATTCACGAGTGGCAACGCGCGTGAATGAAAACGCGCCTGCGTAGGTCCGGTCCGAGAACGTGCGTGTGCACGTGTGTTACGGCTGCTCGAACGTGCAGCGAACAAGTATACTTATGTATGTATTCGCCAGCCTCTCCCGCTCGCTTTCGATTTCGAGTCCGCGAAAGGAATAATGGAATGCGTCGACTTCATCGAGAAGTTTCTTCTTTGGGATCGTAGACTTTTTTGTATCGAGAGATAAGTTGCTTGTAAAGAGAAGCAGTGGTTGTGAGATTGTGTATCCATTGAATTATCTCCTTAGAAATGCTTTATCCTGATAATATAAAATTACTGACTTTCGAGAAAACTACTCGGAAAGTTTCCAATTTTAAAGATTATACATTCGCCAAACAATAAATAACCGCAAGATAAAGAGAAAGTACGATACAAACAATAAGAAGTGTTCGTAAGTTTTTCGATTTTAAAGATTACGAATCCATTAAACGATGAATAATCACAAGAAGATAATAGAAACGGCAAATAAAATCTCTCCATTATCTTTTTGAATGCATAAAAAGAAACGAGTTGCGTAATATCAAAGACAGCAATTTCAAAGAAGCTACAAGAGATAGAATACTACGAGAAACTATGTACATACAAAGAACTATGTACACGAAACAATCATACAAAAACCTCATCGCCATCTTCCTCAGAAGAACCTCTGCAAATGGCCGGTGAGCTATTCTCCGACGAAGATTCGCGGAACCACCACGATAAAACCATCTCGGTGCGACATTCCAGACTTCGGCAGAAACACGCCCTCGGCATTCGCAGCCGCTGCTTCCTGTTTCGCAAAACCGAATCGGCGTCGCGTCTCGATTCGATGCTCTCGGCTGAGATGTCCCGTGGAGATAAACGCAGTCACAATACACAAGGTAGAGAATGCGATTCGGTTTCTCCGGGCATTGTGCGAGTCCCAGTTCCGCGCGGAACGAGTTTCGAACGTCTGGCCGCGCGCAAGAAAATAGAGGGAGAGGAAGCAGGACGGAAGGACAGCCTCTGACAGACCATGAGCGGGATTTGCATATCCGCTGTCAACCCGTTCGACTGGTGAGCAATAAGCGGCAAGGTCATTCACACTGGCGCGCCGTTTGTTCAATGAGTTCTCTACGCTCTTCCCTCGTTGCACAACCGTTTTCGTTCGCTCTCTGCTCTTTAATCCTTCGCGTCAGCTGTCGAAGACGCGTGCTTCAACGAAGATCCGTTATTGTTCATCGCTTGAACCGGCCCGTGTCAGAATTTGTTTCGCTTTGTTCGATGGTCAACCACGTTACGATTGTGCGGTTTCTGCCTGGTTTAACGTGAATGTCCTTCGTTTGCGCGCGTTTTATTAGGTGTAATACGCGAGCCGGAACATGAACGAAAACGGTAATTGCGCCCATGAATGAGCGTGTTGTGTAAGAAGCTGTCTCGGTGCACGGGTTAGCTGATTGGTCTCGCGCCGGAGTGAATGAGCCGCGAAAACAAGTTCTTTTAATGGAACTTTGAGCTAGAGTAACCGGGATTTAGTGATGCGATTCTCTTTCTTTTTTTTTTCTTTTTAGTTTCTTTTCAAAGTGACGTTAAAAAGATTTTTCAAAGTATGGCTAGGATACATATGCAGTGACCGCTGAAAGTTACCGCTCAGACTAACGTTCCATTCCAAGTTAAATTGCGTATTAGATTATACAGTGGATTATTTAAGTACAAAATTCCTACAAAAATTCAGTAATATATTCTACAAAGAACTTACATTATATATTATCAAGTTTCTTTAAAAGAATTAGATTCTTTGAAGAAGAAAATTACGCTCTGTATTTAAACTATGTTGGAAGATAACAGCAGAACAGATTACCAAGTCTTTATTCGGTAGAAAAATTGTTTGAATAAAAAAAGTCAGCGTGCTTAAAAGCTTATGTAATACATCGTCTGCATTGAAACTAGAAAGAACACGTTTTTTACACTTCTATTTATATCCGAGAATAAAACAGAAAAAGCAATAGGAGCCTAAGGCCACGTAGCATTGCGCAACGATCAATCCATGAATTCATCGCCTCTCCGCCGCTATACAGAGATATCCTGGCATATCAATTTCACCAATCGACGGAAACGAACGGAAATCATTCGCGGATAACATTTCCATGGAAAGAGCAACACGTAGGCCGCAGCGTTTACGGTTATCTGATCTTTAACCCCTTAGACTTAAAGCAGCGATACGTGTTTCCCCGTTTAAAAATCGAAATATCTGCCTCCAGTTTAAAACGATTCGAACGTATACAGGCGGCTGCCTGATGCCGGACTCGGTTCTTTTTCTACTGAAAAATCTGATCTCCGTGTGCTCGCTACGTTTCGAGAAACGCGAATCGTCCTCGTGGAAACATGTAATTTTCTTCATGGCTAAACAATCGTCAAGGAAGCTCTGTCGGAGAATTAGGAGTACCTTTCAGCGTCTTCTAGCATGCAACGAATCGCAATCCGTTTCTGCAAGTGGAATATACTCGTACTACGTTTTGCAAGATTTCCTTCGATTTATTGACAATTTATCATTATATCGGTATTATCATATATCTAGTGAACGAGGAATTTAATAATGGCAAGAGTTTGACAAGATTTACGATTCAACAAGTTTTACGATTGAAAAGTTTTCTAGAAGAAAGGTACGTAAGACAAAATGGTAACTTGGGAAAATTGGAAAGTTTGAAAATTTTAGTTCTACTTTCTTGATATTATATATGTTCGTGAATCGATAACTGTTACGATTTTTCAACAGCTTTCTTCTTTTTATATATACAAAATAAATTATAATTTCATAATAATTCAATTATTTGACTAATGGAAAATACATTCGATATTTATACGAGTCTTTCAAAAGGCTCTGTCAATTCTATAAATCGAATCTCACGATACAACATTCGTGACTTGTAAAATGTAGCTAGTAACATTAATCCAATCGTACAAAATGGATCAAACAATTGATTTTGATTTACAACGGAGTCCAAGATTCGGCGGTAAATAAAGCGTGCAAAGCGACGCCTTTGCTCGTCGCTTTTCGTCTGTCCATTCTTTTTCCTGTTTTTCCGGCAGCGACAATGAATCCCAGCCGGGTAGCGCGAAGGATAGCAGTTGCCGGGGTAAAAGGAAAAATGAGCTGGAGAAAAAATACGACCAGTCCCAAGTTCGTTTAACGGTGCCGAGAACTTCACCCGGCAAACGTCTTCTTCTTTTTCTCTTTCTCTTTCTTCCCCTCGTTTCCACCCTTCTTCTTCTTTTTAACCGCGTCCAGCCTCGTATCTACCTGTCCCTGCACACCTATTTTGTTGTCTCTGAAAAAGAGCGTCGACTAATTTCCGTCCGAATCCTCGTCTACTTGCCACGTGATATATCGTACCGCATGTTCCACGCAAACGCGCTCGACAACACGAGTTCGCGAAATTTCTTGCGATGTCCTATTCTTGATACTTGAATAATGTTCTCCCTCGCATTGCAATATATGGTTTAGAATTTGTAAGGCGACCGAGTTGCAACGGTGCAAGTCGCCTCATAAATCAACTCCTTCGACTATGCCAAATCAACGCTACAATTGTATCGATCCTTTATAGATCGATAGTTCATCTGACGTGTGAAATATTATCGATTTCATAATAGATGAGTTTTATGTTTTTCACTTTTAAAGTAAGGGAAATGTTGTTTAACAATTTCACTCGTGTTGTTTCTTTCACTTTTCTTTTTAAAGCGGTAGATACATTTTGTAGGTGAAAAAATTAAGGCGCTTCATTTAACAATATTAAGGGTACAGAGAATAGATTGTGTAAGGACAAAGAATAGGTAGGTTAAATACTGGAATCCTCTATAATACAGGAAAAGTAATGAATCTTAATTTAAGCCCTGATACAATGGATGAAAATCGCGCTGTATTATTTCATCTTTCAGCGATAATTCTTATATACTGATTTATTCTTCCCTTTCATCTTTTAATCGGTGCCCTTTGATCGTAATTAATCTTGGCTTCGTAACTTTTATGTATTAAGTAATAATTCTTTCAATCTTCAAACGTTGGTTAATTAAATGTTATATTTTGAAGGCTTTAGTTAAATTTAAACTTCAATCTTACTATTCTACGATATTAGAAGATTCTGGAATATTACTCTTCAAATATAATCTCATAGAGCGAGATATTTTGAACGGTGCCAAGTTTTGAAAAATTTATTTCAGACTGTAATTAACCAACCTCTTTAATTTCAGCTAAATTTATCATGCTGCATGAACTAAATTTATTAACTAAATTTATCATTCTGCTGGGACGAATACCAAAATTTTCAGCGCACAATTTAATCAACGGAAATCTCTTTAATCCCTACTTAACTAAACTAAATATGTTCACACAATTGTCAATTATTCAATTATACATCTGCTTGAAACTACTACTAAATTATCTACTAACTAACCATTTTATCCATTTTAATGTACATAGTTAATTTAATATAATAATTTTCTATAGAACTCAAATTTTATGTATGTCTATGCTGAGATATCAACGCGTAAAATAAATCACAAAAATTCTTCTCTACCCGTTGTGTTTCGTAACACAAAGCTAAGTTTTGTTAACGATAGATCGGGGATCGATATCGAGCCAGTTGCCGATTACGTCATTCTTCTCCGAACGATGCAAATTCGATCATGTTTTACGACACTACTAAGTCACTGTTAAGCATGTATCAGGAGAGGAATATCGGAAGCGTTTCAGCTCTATTCCATGGATACAGGAACCGTTATTCCTGGTGAGTGTAAGCCAGAAACGATCGTATCTGCTGCGTTATTAGCCGGCACGAATATTTCACAGCACGCTCGAACGATTCCATTCTGCTCACCAACTTTAAAGTTTAACGCGCGAAAGTATCGATACGAGTTCTATACGCGCGAGAAAGAGCTTGAATATCTTGCATGAAATTCTTATTGGAAGGTGAAGTCCAGAGAGTAATAGTACTTGAAGTCTTGAAATAAGAGTGCTTTGGAAAAATAATATAAGAGTTGCTGAGCTGTTTTCACTTGTGGATGCATTATTTTTTATAAAGTACTTATTGAGCGTTGTCAAGGATTGATTCAAACTTTTGTAAGAATACTTGGCGAATTTAATCCAACGATAGAAAAATAATTTACTGTATTTTATATCGCTATATGATCTCCATAATAAATAATATTGCGTTGAATGACAATGAACGTTATTATAAATACAATGGGAAAATATGAAGATTTCTGATGACGAAGATTCTACAACCTGATCGACTATTTAATTAGAAACAATAGAATTTGTTATTCGTTATTGAGAAAAGAAATTCACTAGAAAATAGAAGATAATACAATGACTGTAAACTATAGTGCACTGATGTATACGTAAAACATATATTGTTCGTATCAACAAGAAGTAATCTAAATGCTTCAAAAAATGACGCTTTCGACTTTCGCCATATTATTAAGCACTGATGAAAGGGTTAATG
The DNA here is from genome assembly GCF_014825855.1 of Bombus pyrosoma. NCBI lineage: Eukaryota > Metazoa > Arthropoda > Insecta > Hymenoptera > Apidae > Bombus > Bombus pyrosoma. The sequence goes on along the minus strand of NC_057775.1, from coordinate 13,888,376 downwards.
CACAGTGGAGCAAAGATTGATTGGGTCGATTGCTTCTTATAGTCTCGATCGCGTAGGTTTTACGGGAAGTTTATTGGACGCCAGTAGAACGCGGCGGTCGACTTTAGAAAGGGAGATCAGGGATACGAGATATTGGCGAATGAGTGATTTTCCTGGGCAGGTGATTTGTCCGTGATATCCTATAAGAAGGGAAACATGGATCGACGCGTTTCTGTCTGATTCATGGTAAAATTCCACAATGCAGACAATTGTGCGACGTTCGCTGAATTTCGATGAAAGCGAAGAAAACCACTTCGCTTCTCTGTGTATGCATTGAAGAAAATCAAACTCCAGAAAATGGAACAAATATTGCACAAAAGGGAATAGAAGTTAGTATTAGTAAATTTGACAACTTTTCACCATGAATAAGGTTATAAATACATATAAAATGTTAAATCAACGCGTTTAAACTGTAGACTATTTACACGCATACAAATATCTGATGATATTACGCTATTATTTCTAACAAATATTTTTGATCGTTACAGAAATTCGTGACCTACTGCTGAGTCACGTTAAGTTAAACGTGTTAAACGGACAGAAATCAGAGTTCTTAACAAATGAATGCCTCCCCATAAATCTAATGGCAAGCTCTATACCTCCATAAAACGGAAGTTTATGATCGAGTATACGTGACTGTGGTCAGGCCTGACCGATTTGTCATACTTGACCCCTTGCTTAAGTATACAAGAGTCAAGTTTTTCTTCGAAGAGTCTTTAAAGAGGTCAGAGAGTGAAACGAACCATGAACATTTAGTCTATAATCATCTAATAATATTTATCATCTCACATAAACTTTATCTCGCTTTTCCATCCAACCGTCTCATTTCTATGCAACTAAAGTTATGAACTAGAATGGGCAAACGGCCGGTCAAAAGCTAATTCTACAGTTATAAATAAATTTTATTTCACCCATAAATAATCCTTACGTAGTCCGTATCAAAATATCGAAATTTCCATAGGAATCGCTTTTTTCCCCATGTAATAATCGGAGAAATGAAATATTACGACAGTGAGTCGTAAATAAAGAGAAAGAGATCATTGCAACGAAATATATCCTACTAACCATGATTAAATTCTGTAATTAACAAAACACCTCGCAAGTATACAATAAAATCTTACGTAATTTAAATCCAATAACTATCTTACTCAAACTTAACCTCAAACTGACCAAGCATTTTCCAAATACAAAAGAGAAGAACCCTAAAGCTTCAAATCTCTATCCCTTTACCAAAAAGCCGCGCAAGATCCAAAAATTGACAACATAAACGTGTGTACCCGATATTCACGCGAAGCACCTAACAACATTCAATTACACACGGGGTGTCTCGCATAGGAACGTATCACGGACGTCGACCTTAAAAGTTCTCCATTGCCGTTGCGGATGATTAAGGGCTGTAAAACACGGCTAGGGGAGATGGTTCGAGCCACGAATGCGTGTTCGACCATTAATAAGAAACGACGTGCCCTGTCGCACGCGTTGCCGCGATAGATGCGCGAAGCAGTAGGTCGAAGACGAGGAAGAAGAAAAAGGACGAAGAGGAAGAAAAAGTAGCAAAAGAAGAAAAGACGATGGGTGGGGTGGAAGGAACGGTTTCAGGCAGGACGAAGGGGTTATTATCTGGGTCGACAGTGGCAGAAACGGCGCGCAAGGGTATATCCATTACACGTTGAGGAAGTTTATTTGCGTCAACGGGACGCATTTTTCAACAGGACGACACCGTGTGGCTACGCCGGGGACGCTTCACTCTATTCGCCGGACAATGGCGTCACGTTGCACAGTTTCATGCTCGTCGACCTGGTTTATTTTTCGTCGCTGGCATTCAATCATGGCGCGCGTATCCTGCTCGCGTACCTTCTAAAGCCGCTATTATGTCGTGGAAAATCAGCGGACCAAGAATGATCCATAACGGACGAAAGACGACACCCGATGGCTTTTTCCTCTCTGCTATATATCCATTCTCGTTCTTAGCTGTACATACATTAGTTTCGTTTCGTTTCGTGTCACGTGTCGACCCGATGCAAAAGTGCTTCTCTCTACGAGCGTTCTTTTGCACGATTACTTCCTTGGTACATACGTATGTTACAGAACTTTCTTTTTAAAGTTTGTGTTATGGAATGATCGATAGAAAATCTTTTCGGATAATACAGAAATATTTGCATTTCAAACAAGATATTCGTCGATAACAATTTGAAATATTGTATTAATGGAATATTCCTTTTGGAGTAATTAATTTTGAAGCGGGGCAAGCTGCTGCTGCATATCGAAATATCGGTGTATGTTTGAATGTTTGAATATCGGATTTTGATGAACAGGCTATTACGCTTTGTTACGTTTACGCTTCCGTTTATTATTTACGCGCTTCATTTCTGAGAATTATGAACAATGAAAATTATTAAAAGGATGATTAATATCTTTAAGTTTACCTACTTATCTTGCTCGCAAACTTCACGACATGTTGCAAAATTTTAAAATGTAGGCCTATTCAAATAGAATAAATGAAAGAAACAACGAGGCATTCTCCTAACCGATATTTTACAATGGAATGAAGAGCGGTAATGCAATAATACACGAAATTGTATCGCCTGCAGCAACCAAACGGAATAATTTTTGGGAACCGAACACCTGGTCCAAATGTATTTTTACATGATCGAAATGTATGCATGCATGATACGTAAAACGAATCATACGAAGCTTAGAGCGGCGTTTCCTCGATCCCCTGGATCCTGGGTATCGCTTCTCTCTGTCTTTCATTTTAAAACATTTACGAACGTCGCGTTTCAATGGAAATGAATACCGAACCCGTTACAGCAATTGCTCTTTTATTCCGCGCGCTGCAGCCTGGACGCGGTGTCATTCGAGTTTAATGCATTCTCTGCAACATGAAATTCACTCGATTTCACTCAAAAACCTCGACGATTTTCTCGCGCTGCTCCCGCCCCCCTTTATCGCTGTAACAAAAAATAGATTTTCAAATAGACTCGGAAATTGATATATCGCGTTAAAATTTTGGTTTAGAGCGTGGAACGATCGATTAACGAGCGGAAAATTTAAAACGAGCAAAAAACGACTATTTTCAGTGGTACCGGAGATTTTGGAATAATAATTTTGGGAGGAATTCTGATAGTATATTTTCCTCTGAACATTCTGATTTTTAAATTGATTCTTAGATCTTTTTTTAAACCACTGTCACATCGTAAAGGATATCTTTATTTAATATAAATTTCTACAAAAAGCTATTTCAACTAATTGCACGAATATTAATTTCACCTAAAATTAACAATTCTAGTCGATTACCAATTCACTCCTTACGTCTGAATTCATCCCAAAATGTTAATGATTGAAAATCAAAATATTCAAAACTCGACATCGCCGTACGAAGTTTGTACTCCAAACTATTTCTATCGATTCTGAGCACACGAATCAATCAGAACTTCAGCAACGGATACGCTTATCGTCTACGCTTGGTAACATTTCCAGTATCCCGACAGCAGAGTTTAGATAGACTCGTCAGTCAAGCGGTGACTGAAGGCGTCAAAAAGTTTCGTAAATCGTAAAATTCGCCGCGATACACGTTCGAGTTTTCCTATGGAAACTGCATCGCGTCACTTCTCATCGGATGGAAAAAATTTACGTAGAGATCGCTGCATTTGTGTAGGAACGCGTTCTCAGTATCCTGGGATGCAAATAGGATGGAGTGGAATTCGGACGGATAAGATGGAAATTCGTAAGAGCGTATGCGTAACGTTAAGGAGATGGAAGCAATCCTCTTTTTTTTTTATTTTCCTGAAATTTAAGTCTAACTCTTGGTACTTCCAGAGTCGTGTATGTGGGTCACTCGTTTAGTTGGAGATTAGGAAATTTAATGGAGATTAAGAGATTAAAAATTGTATTAAACCAATGAATTTTAATTTGTCCCGTTATCGTAATTGGACATATTTTTAAAAGTGGATATTACCCTTTCGGATCCGAAGCGAAATGCAAATTATAAAAAGTTCGGGAAATTATGTTTAAAGATATTGCATTAAAATATATCTTTGTAGTACTTGGTACTTGGTACTGTAGTACTTAGAAATATAATTTCGTAGTACAAACGTTAACAGCAACTAATGCATAATATATAGAGGTTTAGGAAGGAAGCTTGAAATCTTCTTTCATTACCGATGGCTTCGTTAATATTCAAAGCTGAATGAAACAGTCAGGAAGAATCTGAGATGCTTGAAAACAAAACGTCGTTCGTATCCTACCTGAAAAGCCAATATCACACTGCCATCTCCTTAGTTATTGCACTATACATATGTATGTATATGTCATAATCCTACTACAAGATATTAGATTATTAAAATTTAGCACTCTATTAATATTTAATAATATCCTCGCGTCAGACATGTATATTTTTCCAAAACTCTTTGCTGCGTTAAGTGAGAGCTTATAAAGCTAAACGCCGCTAATTTCCACATCGCGATCATCTCAACCAGGATTTATTTATAGAGTTAGTCATAACACGAGAGGCCTCGTGTACATCGTTTATCGAACGAAGGATTTATCAACGTCCACACGACTCGATCGATCGTGTATTACCAACGACGCCTGTTCACTCTATCTTTCTCGCCTTATCAGCCCTCCGTAACGCTCTACGTTGTGAAAAACTACGTTGCCGGCAATGTTTACGAGCTCGCGAGAACCAGTAGCCACCATGGGGTGAGAAGACAAATCCGGCGCCGCTTTTTCCGCTCTGCGAGCGGCTAAAGTACGGGAAAACCGGCCTGGTCAAGCGTATCGGACCGTGCGAGGGGTAAAACGAAACTAAACCAACGCGAATCGAAAGAAGAAGATTCGCTCGTGTTCTCATACGGGTAGCTGGTGAGATTATAAGTGAACCGATCATGGATACTCAGATTAGGATTTGGTATTGCATCTGACTATAAATGGAATGTTACGCTATGGCAACGTTCAGCCTTGATAGGTGAAAAATGCTGAAGATGCTTGCAAATTGTAATAATACAGTTGATGATAATAGCGATCTTGTTAATATAATAATTCCTATAATATTAATCGAGGATGTATCCTCCGAAAATTCGCAAGAAAATAAGATGATTTATAATTAATCGATGAAATAAACGTAGAGCCAACGATGGTTAGAGAGTTTGACTAACGCGAAACACACGAACGAATTTAATTACTAACGATGTTTCGTCGATGTCACGTCGCTAAATTATCTCATCGAATCGAATGGAGCAGTCGCGGTCGTGATTGTGCCGCGTTACGCGTCGCTCGATTAGCCGGTAATTATATCGGACGTGACTGGTTGGGGATTCGTAAGCTCACGAACGCCGTCGCGAAACATAGGGAAAACAATAGTGGAAGAAGAGATGGCTCGTTCGTCGGTCGTGTAAAAGAAAATTAATTACAGAAGTTAGTTGGTGGTCTTACAACATAAGGACGAAGTTAGTGAATATAATTTTACAAGCGTTAATCTTTGCAAGTCAGAGGTTATCTGAATATTCTATTCGATGCAGAATTGAAAAGTTATGAAAGACAAGTCTAACTAAAATTTGTAACTTGTCTTGATCTTTAATTTACCGATGTTACTAGTTGACAAATTATTGTGCGAAAACGTTTTGTGATGCCTTTCCCTCATGGACTGAGTGACTTAAGCTCTTATTGAAAGATGTGTAATATAAATAAAAAAAAATAAATAAAAATAAATTTGAGAACTAATAAGATTTACGCTCTTACAGTCTCTGAAAAGGAAACTATATCGCACTTCTATGAGATGTTTCTCCATCGATATATCCATCTCCGTCCGAGCAAAGTTTCAACGTTGGCCAGCTCGTTTCAATTAAATCTTCTTTCACTTAGTCCATTTAGTCCAGCCAGACCGTCGTATATTTTCGTGGCAGAGTTTCAATGTACGTGGTTGCTTTCATGGACCCAACGACTAGCCACGAGTGGTTCCGTGCTTTTTATCGATATCTTCTGTGTAGCCTCGTAATCAAGTTTCAACTTACAATGGACCTACAGACTTTTCGACGAACAAATAAAAATTCGCGCGTAAATATGCGATTTGACGTAATCGCGTTTGCAACTGCATACAGTTCAATTAGGGTTCCACGTACACGTCGAAACGTAATAGAATGATTCCTACCGTTCAATGATGTTAAAATATTATTTCTCAGGTGTGTGTACATAATCGATCGATCGAAAAGGAATTAAACAAGAGCTTGACCTAGTGAAAAGTGTGTTAAGCGACGAAGAATAAATTGGATGAAATATCGACTAGATAATCACCTGATCTGTCTTGTTCGACGTCTATTTCTTCCTACATTATCCCTCGAGCTTCTGAAATTTTCAAATCGATATATAAATATAATGGAACAGAATGATCCTTAGCCCTTAAAAGCCCGGAGTGACAATTAAAAACCAGTCAGAAGTACATGGAGCATCCTACAAAAGATAAATCAATCGGAAAGATGCGCCATTCATTTAACCAACCAAAGGAAATCCTATCTTCCATCGCGATGTCGAATTCACGCGTTCGATTTCACAGTTTTAATCCAATAGTTTGTCGCAGTTTATCCCCGGTGCGAGACTTGGTAAATATTGCCGCTCGTCAAAGTCTGAATTTACCCCGCACGTAGTAAATAAATCCCTCTGTCGCGTACGTCGACTCCACTCCGCAAACTACGAATAGAACGAGGGGGTAGGACGACAGCTAAAAAAATA